>NC_054535.1:58010555-58310555 GCF_017654505.1 Polyodon spathula | reverse complement strand
GGGTAACACTTATTTGGTACTGCCACTTATTTGACTGTAGCCATGCACTGCTAGTGCTAGATGACAATAAATACTGGCTCTGAAACAAAGATATGTTTCCAAAGCATTTCATTATCTGCAGGAGGAATAGCTGTGGGGGTGACAGATAATGGATCAGGTATTGGCTAGTTTGATGAAGATAGCATAATGGATGAGAGATACATTCTGGGCGGGCAGCCAGTCCCCCCCCACCCCCCCCCGAGACTGCTTCATTATTTTATTTATTTATCCTCCATCTACACCTTGATTGACCTGGCTGTCTGGCATGGAGCATTGTCCTGCTGGAAAAACCAATCCTCAGAGTTGGGGAACATTGTCAGAGCAGAAGGAAACAAGTTTCCTTCCAGGACAACCTTGTACTTTCTATCTAAATCTTTTTTTTTTTTTTTTTTTCCTGGGGCTTTAGCTTTTTTTATACATATGAAATTATTGCTTTGGGTTACTTTAATTTTTCTGTCACAATATGTATATTTGACAGTGCTTGCACACTTCAATGGTACCTTATTTCCTTTGCAATTGTTTTAAATTCTACAAGCATGTAGATACTAGGTATTGTAATATGGCTTTAAATCTCACGATTAAGAACATCTTGTTTTAAATCTTGCACAAATGTTCAATCCTCCATTAGAAATGTAGGAATTTGCTGCCGCTCAGTAATTGGGGTGGGTTTTAAGTATTCAGAATGAATCAATGCAAGAAAGGAAGGAGGGACATTGCCCAACTGCACTGGTAAAAGAAAAAAAAATGTAGGCATTTTATTTTATTTTTTTAAATTACAGGGAGAGAAGTCAATTCAGCGTGAATTGAGTAACCATTTCCAGTGTTTATGGATTTACATTTTGTATCAGGAGTGTTTTTTTGATTGTTATCATTTAAAATAAAAAATCAGGTGCCCTAAATATAATCCTGCCATTAAACAGCTTTCAAGTGAAAAGGCTGAATGCCCATTATACCTATGGCAGACATTTATAAGCCTAAGCCCAACTTTGAGCAATCAATGTTGTTATTGGTGCTTATGAATTATTCACATATTTATTTAAATGTATCTTCTATTTTTAAAGAGGAGTGCATTGAGATTATATCATTTTTTAAAAATTGTCAGCAGGGATGGAGAGATGAGCTCAAATTACTAATCACTTGGTAAATATTCCCAAACTGCTCATAATATGTGATTCTCAGCCACACTCCATAGTCGAAAAAAAATAAAATAAAGTACAGTTCTTACAACCATCAAACAATAAAACTGATTGCTTTCTGAAACATCCTGAGATGAGGGCTTCAGTATTTACAGGAGACAGCAAGATTGTTTAATGGCAGATAGTTTATGATGTGAGAAACAGTTAAATAGGACTGAAATGAGACTCAAGTCATGTCACTGAAGCCAGACTTAAAACACAAATCTACAGGGAGAAGCGAGAAAGGGATTTAGGCAACTTGATTGCCAAGTTGTATCTGTGTTAAAGGACATCTGATACAGTGCAGCCTTACTACAGTGACAGGTTGTGTCAGACATTTGTAACGTCAAAGGCTCTGATTTAAGCATTCACTTTATAATATCAAATGTGAAGCTAAGGCCTTTCTTAAGACATTTATTTTTCTAAACATCAAGTAGAAGTGCAAAGAGTAAGCCTATCACTTGTATTTCCCATCACCTTTTGAATTGCACACACAGCTCTGTGTTTTGAACTTTGAGAAGTATTCTCTGGAAGCAAGACCTTTCTGCAATGCAGGATTGCATTTCTTATTGTTTTATACTCACCCTATTTTCTGCCACATGAATTAAGCCCTAGATGTTCATCAGGTTACATGTAGGATGCACCTTGGCTTTGTCATTTTGTTAAATGGCTTAAGGGTCTATATTAACACATTTGTCAAGACCTAAGATGTGCAAAGTTTGCTAAGCTTTTATTCTTTTTTATAACAAAATTTCTACCATTGACCAAAATAGGAATTTCATTTTAAAGTTTAATGATTCAAATAGTTGCTAAATAGCACTAAAATAAACACATATGAGAGAAACATGGTTTAAATGCATATTGGTACAAATATTGTTGAGGTACTGTAGATGGTTTCTGGCAGGGGTTCTCCACTGGGGATACATGGCCCCCAGGGGGCCTTGAGGAGGTTTCAAGGGGTCCTCCAAAAATAAACCAGAGAATGTGTTATGACACGTTGAAACCTATTAGCTTCAGCATGCCATAAGCATGTGCGGACATTAACAAGTTCTCAGGTTACGGAACACGTTCTCTGGTATGGTGTAATGGAGCTATTTCAGACGGAGCACGGCAGATTACAAAGCAGAGGAGAAATCTTTGGAAACCCACAATAAATACCAGATATGGATACATTTTTAATTCGAACATCAGCATCAAAACAACAAAACTCACAGAATGAGGATACAGAACCGTAAAGGATGAAGAACAGTGAGGCGGTGGTGTTGTGGTGAAAAAACAAAGCTGTTATTAACCCTGCAAAATTAACGATATACGAAGACAGCTACTTGAATTTCTATTTTATTTGTTGTACTGGAAATGGAGATATACCTCCATCGCACTGTCCAATGAATGTTTGAAACCCTTCAAATTACAGAGATGTTTAATTACCAAGCATGAAATATATAAAAACAAGCAACATTCATTTTTTTGAGCAAAGAGGCTAAGGAACTGCTTGGTACTAAAGCTGTAATGAAATCCACCTATGTTCGGTATGTGTAGAATAAGGGAATAAAGGAAAACTTTTTGTTTTGCAAGGAGCTCAAGACAACAACAAAGTCAGACGACATTTTCAATCTGTTAGATGATTTTACGACTTCAGAAGAAATCAGCTGGACTAATTGCTTTGGGGTCTGCACTGATGGAGCCTCAGCAAAGACCGGAAAATATTTTGGTGTTGTGCAAAAAATAAAAACCGTTGCATCTCGCGCTATTGGTACACAATGCTTTTTACACGGAATTGCGCTTGCTGTGAAAGATATTGATCCAGGTCTTCACAGTGTTCTGAATACAGTGGTAACACTCGTTCATTTTATTAAATCCAGAGCAACAAACTCCAGGGCCCAGTTGTACTAAAGGGATCCGGATCGTGAATCCAGGCTCCGGTTTTTTTTTTATGACTTATTGGGTTGCACTAAAAGGAGCTGATCTTGAGCTTCATTTTGGCTTAAAATCTTATCCTATTTCAGTCTTGCTTCAGAGCAGGATAAGAGTCAGATCAGAGCTTGATCTAATGTTTTAAAAAGAAGGAATTATTTGTAGACTCTAACATGAGAGCGTGTGTTTTGTGAACAGCAAAATGAGATTTACTGCTTTATGTTTACATAATGCCTGTTGCAGATTAGGCCTATTATAAAATGAATTTTCATTAAAAAAAAAAAAAAAAAAAAAACATCAGTAGTAGTAACCAATGTTAAATTTGTGAACAGCAAAACGATTTTGTTCGGTTTATAGATGCAACACAGTTTTATGTATCGGTTTAAGATTTGATTTATTAACTCAGGTAGAAAAGATTTCGAAACGTGCGAATATATATATATATATATATATATAATATTATATATATATATATGATAATATATATGTGTTATACTTATAGATATATATATATATATATACTGGAAATATTTAATTAAGCTGCCCCTAATACACAAATAAATCCCAGACGTGCATAACAATTAGTAACAGTTATCTAGTATATATTGACAAATCACTTTATCCTTTTACTGATTTTAACAAATGGCTAATTGTTTACTTAAATCGAAAAATAATTATTAAAGTATAGCTATGAATTAGCTATACTTTAAATTGATTTATGACCCCTTATAATTGATTTGTGACCCATAAGTTGATTTATGGCCTCTGTCCCTCCCCTTCCGGTGACGTTTTTATCTCTCCCATATCCGGTGACATGCTTTATGATTGACAGGATCAGAGCACCCACTCAGCGATCATTACGTCAGCCATTTTGTTAGGCCATGCGGGCCCTCTCAGTTTAATACGACTGTTTTTATATAGGGTAATTTTGTGTGAGTGCGATCTGTTGATATAGATTTTATTATGGAGTGGTTTACTTTGTTTTTTAAGATGTATGAGGTAGTGCTTGTGTTAACCGGGGTCGTGGGTACCTTAAACATTTACAGTGAAAAAAAACAAACAAAAACAAACTCAGTATCCAAAATAGAGAGAGAGGGAGAGAGGGAGAGAGAGAGAGAGAGAGAGAGAGAGGTCTTTGTGGTCCGTTCCTAAAAAAACATAAAATAATAGGATTTCTAATTATACAGCATTTTAGACCTATTTCAAATGATAACTAATTCCTTAAACACACACATACACACACACAAACCATGTTCCCAGATAGCATTTAGGACCCTATAACAGGAAAAAAAAAATCCTCTTTATATTTTGTGTCTAAATGAAACAAAATGTTTCTTACGATGTGTATAAAAACAAAAACACTATATTCTCATCTAAGTCTACATATTAATTTTACTGAAGACTTTGAGGGTTACCCCTGTGATTCGACTCAAAGCCGTTTCAATGCCTGCCTTGGAAAAGTAAACCATTACGAAAACAAAAGGTGTAAATATTTGTTACAAACCTCTTAAATAATAATAATAATAATAATAATAATAATAATAATAAGAATAATAATAATAATAATAATAATAATAAATTACATTAAAAGTGTAAAATAAAGTAGCATACAATTGTTCTTCGCCAAGAACCTAAACCGACAAAATAGCGTTGGTAAATTTGGACTTTTTATCGCAGTCTTTGAGACGTCCAACTTTCTCCAAAAAATTTTACTTTTTTTAGAGGCCTCTGAAAAACCTGATTAACAACTCTGCAGAGATCATTCTAAAATGAAAGGGATTTTTACTTAGCCGGGGAAAAAGTATATGGGGGGGGGGGAGGTCCACCCCCCCCACCATTTTGACATACATCTGAAAAAGCGGGAATCAGATTCTCATTGCAAATATTAAACTAAAGATTCGAAGAATATCTTAGTATGGTTTAGATGACCTCAGAAAGATACTTTCATGAAATACCAGACAAGTCCTCAAACAAAAACCAAAACAGTGTTCCTGTTTCTTAGTGATCAATACTATTACGGGATCATACATTTGAAAGTGTTTTTGAGTACGCTCTATCTGTGTAACTATCGTTACACAGAATATAGCAACAGTTCAGAACATAGCTGAAGGGGCATTACAATGTCTGTTTTTTGCCCTCATGTGTTTATGTAGAAGGAAGTAAACTCAAATGTGTTGATTTTCATAGAAACTGTCGTTCAGTGGATTGTTATGACGAACACAAGGTTCTCAGGCTAAATAGCACTACAGGTAACAATGAATCATCTTCTGACACTTTAAAACTATTCACTGACTGCTATAGACTCTACACCATTAACCTTGCAAAACCCCAAAAACATAAATGTCTTGAGACTTATTGTAAGAGATGTAGAGGAGTTCTAAACCCTGGTGAAAATGATTTTGAGTGTTGGCATGAAAGAGGGTTACATGTTCCTAATTATCTATACTGTATGCATATGGATGGTACAACCTGGTTTTGGGAAGGGGAGGATTGTGTAGCATTTTTTTTAAAAGGTACAGGCGTCCTCTCTACAAGGGATATACTTTCTTGGCACTTAATTCTAAGGGATATGATGGGTATCTACTCATGATTTATTTAGTCTCTAATGGTATCACACCCCAGATCATTGCTCAGGGAAGTAGACTGATGTGTTTTACAGATGTTGCTTTCAATACACGGTACATTGATTCTCTAAACTTTTTATCTATGAGACTGAGTTCGATGCCTGGGGCAATGGGATTTGAAGCAGCTAAGGGGTATTTTCTGCATTTTTTCAATACTGAAGCCAATCAGTATTATGTAGGTCCTTAGCCCAAACCTTATTACTATGGGGTTCATCAAATGATGTCTAAAGAGCGTGACAACTTTTACAAATGGTATGAGTCAGAGAAGAGATGGCTTTTTAATGTAAGAATGATGTTGAAATTTTAAAGAGGCCTGTGTCAGATTCAGAAACAAGGTTTATGCTATAGGACACATTTATCCCTTTCAGTGTACTACAATTGCATCCATGTGTATGGCTATGTACAGGAGTAAATTTGCCAAAAAAAACACCATTGCCATTATGCCTTCAGACAAATATGCATCCCGGCAAAAGCACTTTTCAAATGCCTCAATCCAGTGGATGATGTCTGTATCTGAAACTGACAAAGTACCCCTTTGCCATGCTCTGAACAGTGGAGAACAAAAATTAGGGCCCAGACGGCTTATGAATTTTCAGGTTGTTTTTTCCACAACTGTGACATTTGTTATGACTCTAATGATGTAAATCATCTAACCACAGAAACCTGTGGTACCATTTATCATAGTTTTAATGAAAAGATTAGGGTTTTGAAAGAGGTATATTTATATACAGTGTATATTTTGGGCTGTTTAAACTGACTGTTTCTCCACTGAAGGGTTTGTATTTTCCAATGTTACTTGCTAGAATCTGTGGCAAATTGATGTTTATGCTCTGTCGTACCTGTACTGAAACGCTTAATCAAACAACTCATTGTGTACATAGTGTTGAAGAAAGAGCCTTGACCAGGATTTGGTGTTCATGGAAGAGTAAATAAAGCACTGGAGAAAGGGTACAAAGTGCTTAAAATACATGAAATATGGCATTTCCCTCAGACCTCTGAGACTCTCTTTACAGATTACATCAACAGCCATTTGAAGGGGAAACAGGAGAGTTCGGGGTATCCCTCTCAATGCAATGATTATGAGAGTAAAGAAAAGTACATCAGTGATTATTTTCTGAAAGTGGGGATTCAGTTGGAACCAAAAAATATCACTGTTAGTCCTGCAAAAAGACAAATTTCCAAGCTGTTTCTAAATTATCTTTGGGGGAAATTTGGCCAAAAAACAAACCCCTTAAGTACTACATTGGTCAAAGATCCTGAACAGTTTTTGAAATTTCTTTTTTCTAAGAGATATCAGGTTTCCCATTTTGTCTTTTTTATTGACAGGGTGGCACAGACTGAATGGCGCTATGCTTCTGACACACACACGCCCTCAGGTAAATATCTTTATTGCCACCTTTACAACCACCTACGCTTGGCTAGAACTGTATAATCTAATGGACCGTCTACAGAAACATTGTCGATACCATGACACCGACTCTTATCTTTGTGGGTAAGCCTGGGGATTGGGTCTCTCAGCTAGGAGACTGTCTTGGGGAATTAACTAGCGAACTTAATTTTGGTGAATACATTACAGAATTAGTGTATATAATTTAATCCTTTGTATTTCAGGGTCATAAAAACCCAAGATCTTTCCAAGTTGTCCATCAGCATGAATCAAGCTTTTGTTAGCGCTGATTATATATACTTTTCTTTCAACATTATTATATATTAATTCCATATCAATTTTCTGGACCCTCAAACCAGTGTTCACAGCCCCTACTAAGTCAGTAACACTCTCATAATAGCCAGTGGGTATGGCCAAATGATGCATAACTTGAGAAGTCATGTTATGAATATAAAATGTGTTGTCTGAGGGTCCTATGTTATTTCATGTATGAGGGTATTGAATCTCCATTTTCCGAGTAGATCCAAAGATTTAGAAACCTTGATAATAAAATCAGATATAGTGTTTTTAGGGAAAACATCCCTTGAAAAGTTGCTAGGGAGAGTCACATAAAAAGAGTTTTGGTCCATCTTGAATACGTTTTTTTGGATAATGTCTCTTTAAACAATTCTAACTCTTAATATCTACCACTTGTTGAGCATCAACCCAGCTGTTAAATTTCTTCGGCCAATCGAGCCATTTTATAAGATGATACTTTTTACAGTTTTCTTTTTTTGACGCCATAATATTCTCAATCCTAAACATTCTATTAGTCTTTGCAATTATCTTTTGCAGTTTGGGTTCGTAAAAGGTCCCTGTTATTTCTTCGCCATCATAGTCCTTCAGTTTATACACCGGGGGGTCTCTTGGCAGACATTCGACAATAGTAAAAATTTTGTCTGTGAAAGTCTGTTCATAATACTTTATAAATGATGTTCTTAGCTTTGAAATTCTAACATTGTCCCCTACCCTAAACTTATATTTAGGAGCTTTGATAGGACCTAATTCAAGCATTTAAAACTCTAAAAGGTATTGACAGTGTCGACCCAAGGGACTTTTTCAGCCTGAAAAAAGAAACAAGGACCAGGGGTCACAAATGGAGTTTAGACAAAGGGGCATTCAGAACAGAAAATAGGAGGCACTTTTTTACACAGAGAATTGTGAGGGTCTGGAATCAACTCCCCAGTAATGTTGTTGAAGTTGACACCCTGGGATCCTTCAAGAAGCTGCTTGATGAGATTTTGGGATCAATAAGCTACTAACAACCAAACGAGCAAGATGGGCCGAATGGCCTCCTCTCGTTTGTAAACTTTCTTATGTTCTTATGTTCTTATGAACCTACATAGAGTATACGTTTTTAAACACTTTGAATGAATTGTCTTCATTAACCTCTGAGGGGGCCATTTTAATAATGTGATGGTATGAATTATTATAAGCCTGAACCATTTCTTGTAGTTTATATATTTATGGGTGTTGAAGGCTGTAAAATATTTCCACATTTTTTTGTTTTAAGAGTCCTATTAAACGTTTCGACAATAGAGGCTTTTAATTCACTACTCGTTGTAAAATTATGTATTTTGTATTTTTTTAGTTTTGAAATTCTCTGTTTAAAAAATCTTTCCCTTTATCAGTTTGCAGTTTGTGGTGGGAAAATTGTTTGTTCATGTGTTTGTTTAGCCTGTGTGACTTAAAAAGGGATTATACTAATATAATAAGAAGTTTGAAGCTTTTTTTCTATAATGTTTAAAATTAAGAAATGCACTTATATAGTCTGGATGCTTCTCTTCCTCTTTCAGCCTTCATCACATATCCTGTTATTGCTGAGTGAAGAGGGTCTAAGGTGGACCGGAGATGTACATATATAGTCATGCTTTGAAGGAACTGCAGGAAGCCTACGTGACAAGATAGATTGTCTTGGTGCCAGGAGGAACAAAACTGCTTGCTGAAGCTATAATAAGTTAATTATAAGTAGTTATGATATTAGTAATATGATGTGTTGTTATTGTATAATTTGATTGGCCACTCTAATGTTGCTACTGCTGTGACTGTTTAGGGTTTCCATGCTCAGGTTTATAAGATTTAGGTAATAATGTGTTATTATCGGTAGTTGTTTGTGAAGATACATCCTCTTTCTTTCTGAAAGACGGGTGGCCCTTATAAGGAATGGAAAAGTACTGACATTTTGCTAGAAAGAGGAAGTTCTATTTCTTTAGCAACCTCAAGCTGCTTCTGTGGCACTTCAAAGAAATGTCATGACTTACTTTTATTTTAGGGGGCTTGCAATTTAAATAAGTTGTTATGATTGGTCTCATCTTAATCTTCCAAGTTGTTGCTATCCGCTAATATTGAGTTAAGCTTCTGTGATTGGCTCGTAATAACTGTGGGTTACAAGGTGTATATTATGCTTACTGGCTCTGCGTAGCTCAGAACATTGCTCAGTTTCCTAACACCTGCATGTGTTGAGAGTGTTCTCAGGTTTGCAAACTTTAACTATTAAACTTATTTACTCAATCTTGTTTGTTCTACTGAGTCTCTGTCTTACAGGAGTTGAAAGAATAAACTTCTACCACAAGTTTTTTAGGGGCCCGTCCTCGACCTAAGATCTTCTTGAAAGCTTCTGTTACAGCCTTAGATGTTTTATTTTTCAATGGTAGTACCCAGGAGAATTCAAACAAAATATCAACACATGTTAACATAAATTTGTAACCACCATCTTTTGACAAACTAGTCATATCCACTAAATCAGCTTGCCCCTGGTAATCAATATCAGAAGCATAAACTCTATTTCTTTTAAAGTTGATTCTGGAGGGTTTGTGCAAGGTATATGAATCTTATTCGGATAGCCATGATGTTAGCAGGGGCCCTTCCACCTTAAAATAATCATTACCCAGGGCCCTTTGAAGGGCTTGAGGTCCCCCAAAACTCCCAGGACTTGAAGGATCATAATATATTTTTTTCATGCGACTACGGGCCATTCCCTCAGAAAAAAGTATAACAAATGCAATGTGTGCTCTGTTCAAAATATTTTTATACACCGTTTATCAATCAACACAGGACTCCTTACAAGTTTTATAAATGATGATCCACCGCACAGCCTTCACAGTTTTTCCTCAGATCCCGGTTTATAATTACTTCTAGTAGAGGCCAGGAGTCCCTTTGTAATCTTTAGGATTTGTTCGAAAGATCCGTCGGGGGCATCCTCAGACTCCAACAATGAGTCAAGACTCATATTTTCAAAAGCTTTTATAACATCATCATGACGTCCATCCCAACAGCATCCTCCTCATTAACTGGTCGCTCCATCAATACATCCTCAACCTCAAGAATGGCCTTGTCTGAAAAATATCTAAAGCTTTCAGAAGACATGGCTTTATAACTATTTTTTAAAGAGGCTAGAGAGTGTGTTACTTCTTTTATCAGGTTTGAAAGACAACCCCTTGTGGAACAATGAAAACAGGCCCAGACCTGTCCTAGTAGCTTTCAAAAGGATATGGGAGGAATAAAACACATCATCGGATATGGGAGGGATAATCCACGTCACCTGATATGGGAGGGATAAAACACGTCACCGGATATGGGAGGGACTTAGAAGCCAGCTAGAAAGGACTGAACCTAGGATAGAAGAGCAGGCGAGGCCCACTCTAGTAGCAGACCAGCGAAGCTGGACATGGAAGCTAGGACAGAAAGTGGTCACTGACTGAGGGCGGCGATGCCGACACGAGCCCAGGGGCGAAGGACCCGGCGACTGAAGACAGGATACAGAAAGTGGTCACTGACTGAGGGCAGCGATGCCGACACGAGCTCAGGGCCGACGGACCTAGCAACCGAAAACATGTATGAGGGTTATGACTTGTGGAGCCGCCACTCAGAGGAAAATGGTCCTGGAAGACTGGGACACGAAAGGAGATAGAGAGGGAGAGGTACCCAGCATCTGAGACTTCTGTAAAGGGGCGCTCGTTAGACCCCCAATTGGCCGAGACTTCATGCTGCCTGGGACCTGAGATAAGAACAAGGCATAGAGATTAGTATGGGACTCGAGCATGAGTAGCCACGTCCCGAACTGAGACAGAGTATAGAACGCCTTGAGTGAGGCAAGATGAGCGCAGGAGCTGCGAAAGAACAGAGTTTGGCCGGGGGTCCGCTTTGACTCACACGGTGAGAACCCCCCTGAAGGTCAAGGGTTAGCTGAAGCCATACCCTGAGGTCGGGGAAGTGAGACCCCCTGCACTCCACCAAATCACCCATACCGTGAGAAAAACAAAAGAGCACATGCCAGCGCATAACATAAACAAAAGACTAGAAGGACAAACGGGAGAATGGTTAGTAAATTTAGTAGGATATGACTATGTGTATACCTGCTGCTCAGTGGAGAGGAAAAAACCCTTTGAAGCTAATTAGGGGAAAACCTCTAGTGGCTCCGGCAGACAGGTATCCCCCACTTCAGGCATACAAGCACTTTTGGAATGGGCTGCAACTATGTCAGAGGGAGATGAATGAACATAAGAATCCACTGCAGAACAGGACCGTGCCCCATGGTCTGATCAGGCTTTGATTGATGCTGGCCCTTGCAGCGGAGGTGGCTGCACCGATACGGAAGGAATGGGGTGAATAGCTGAGGAGGGAGGCCTGTCCTTGAGAGGAGGGTGGAGAGGTGGGTTGGGAACCAGAGACAAGTGACAATGGATTTGGAAGAATTGATGAATAGAGGGTCCGGGGGGGGGGGGTTTGAGAGATACCTTGACATTGCTGAAAAGGCGAGAGACAGCTGAATAAGAAAATAGTTGGAAATAGAAGAGAGGTCACAAACGAATACCCACTGAGGGGAAGCAAGAAGCTGAGGGAACTGTGAATTCGGAGCTTCTGAGAAAGCCAAAGAAGGCTGTGAGGCAGATTGTCTCCATGAGTAGATCTTCGTAGGGGGAGAAGCAGCCTTTCTGAAGAGTAAAGATGATTCTAGCATTTTTAGAAGGAGCAGCACCTATATCAGGGAAGGATGAATGAATGTAGGAATCCACTGCAGAGGAGGACCAGTTCCCCCACATTGAGGGGGGGAGGCCTGCTCTGGAGGAGAGGGTGGAGAGTTGGGAGGCCTGCGAGGAGGCGAGAGTGGAGAGGAGGGAGGCCTGCTCGGAGGAGAGGGTGGAGAGGAGGGAGCCATGCAAGGAGGCGAGGAGGGAGGCCTGCTCTGGAGGAGAGAGTGGAGTTGAGGAGGGAGGCCTACTCACGAGGCGAGGGTGGACAGGAAGGAGGCCTGCTTGGGGGACCGTGGTGGAGGAATGGAGGGAGGTCTGCTCGAGATGAGGCAAGTGATGATAGGAGTGAGATGAATCAATGAACAGATGGTCTGAGGGGGGGGTGGGGGTTCCTGCTGTGGAGATGCCTTGAAAAGGGGGATAGGGAACTTGATACCTGACGTGTGAGTGGACCGACCGCGCTGAATTGATCCGTCCTGTGGTATGCAGCCAAGTGATGGAGTAAGCATGGAAGGTGGCCGAGAGGCAGCTCATCTCCATGGGTAAATCATTGTAGGGGGAGAAGTGGCTTTTCAGAAGAGTGGAAATTAGCAAATGGAGAATATATTTTGATATAGACAGACGGGAAGGTGAGGCAGGGGGAAAGCTCTTAAGAATCCCACAGAGGGTCAGACAGAATGTTGAATATGGAGAGACTGGAGGGAGTTGGAGAGAATCCTTAGCACGGACCATGAGAGCCAGGTTTTGATTGAAGGGCTATGATTATTCGAATCTGGGCGCAGGAGATTGAAGACGCTGAGCAGGCTGTAGAATAGGAGCTTGAACAAGGTGGATGGCTGCAGACATGTAATGCTGAGCAGATTGAAGGGGGTTATGGAGAGTAGGTTTCAGTTAAATAGCATCTGGAGAAGCTGAGGATTCTGGATGGGGGTTGTGGAATCAAATGGGACCAACTGACTGAACTTGGATACCGAAAGTAGAGGCAGAAGAAGAGCTGGAACTGAGGGGTGAGGTGGCAGCTGGACTGAACGAACATGAATCGGCTACTGGGGAAGCACGGCTCCTTTGCGCTCCATGTTCTAGAAATGAGGGTAAAGATGAGATGCCGCCTTTCTATGTGTTAGTTAATACAGGATCAATCAGCGGTTTGCTACTATCATGTCTGCTTGAAATGGAAAAGGAAAACTCACATTCAGAGATTTGGGTTTCGCAACGCCAGTTATTCTTTTAATAGTGGAACTCCTTAACTCATAATCAAGACAGATTTCCAGTCTTGTACCACATCTCAAACCAAGTATTAATGCTGTAACATTTGGGAGGAATAGGATTGCTGAAGAAGTGCCCCATATTTTGATTAGATGGAGATTAGCGTTAGCCTTGATTGTGGGAATACTGCCACGATCTGGAGCACTGTTGGCTCTGGAGAAGTGCAGCTGCAGACTTCAACAGTAAACTAGAGCGACTTTGCAGCTGCGGTAGTGAACAGATCTGAAGAAGGAGTGGAGATCTGCTGTAGTGAGGAGCAATTAACAGTAGAGGGAGGGATCTGCTGAACAGAGCAGAGGTCTGAGGAAGAAAACAATGGAGTGCTGTCAGTAGTGTGCAGAGGCCCAGCTGTGAGAACAGAGATTTGGGCAGAGAGGAAGATTGCAGAGATCTGAGACAGCTGCAGAACCAGAGAGAATGAAGAATATGTTGCTCCAAGGCATCTGCAAAACCTATTGATTGGTCGGAAGCAGTTTATTGTCTATTAGGGGTAGGAGGACATTGACTGGAACATTGACAAATCGTAGGACATGGTTCCATGACTGACTAGCGGCTCGCGATGATGAAATGATGACTTTTGATGAAGCTGGTCGGACTGGAGGAGCAGCGCCAGATGAGGAAACACGAATCTGGGAACAGGAATAAGTCACAGGAATGGATGCATGATGCAGGAAAGCAGGACGTTACTATGATGGTAGATACTGAGCATCTCACAGCTGAGTAAGGTTGCTTCTTGACCAGGTCCTTGAAGAGGAGAACTGTTGAAATTGGAGAATGTCAGTTGCTACAAAAGGTTGAGGAGGAGGGGGTCTCCTGTAAATCCCTCGGAATGACGGCAAACTGCGAGATGTGTAGAAAAGCTGGAGCACGTGAGCTTCAAGTGATAGCAAACCAGCTTAGAGACTGTATAAAATTAATGGTGTTACACTGCCATCTAGTGGTTATGATTAGAATTAACCATCGGCTTGAGTGAAGCCGGGTAGAATATTTGGTTATTGTGATTAAAATCCTTGTCGGTGTAAAACAACAATTGCGTACTCTTTTAGATTTTAATATCTTCGTTACATGTTTTAGGACAGTCAGTCATGTATATGAATATGTTAACACGGTATTTAGATGTCACAATTCAGTGAGTTGAACGAGCCCTCGCAGGTTGTAAAAGCCCAGCGGCAAGCAAGCAAGAAAATTGAAGTACTGAGGTAGGGAGCTCGCAGTGTAGATTAAGCTGCCTGGTCACCATGGTTACTTGCCACTCCCCGCAGTCATGCAATGAAGGCGTTGCCGTGGTAGCCACGAACTGAGAAGCGCTGGTGGAAAAGTTGCAAAACAGCAGTGTTGTTGAATTTTGTTGTGACGAGTCGAAAGCACAAGCCGCCACACGGCGAAACTGAGCACGAAACTTAATGGACAGGTCCCTAATGTTGAACGTAGCCAATAGAAGTTCAGGGCAGGATCCTATGAAGGAACGGTAATTTTGCTGGCTCTGCGAGCGGAGGAGGGGCGTTTGATTGCAAGCGAAGAGTAAAGGAATGTTCAGCTGACAGATCTTTATGGTGGATTAAATAGAGGAGCAATAACAAGGCAAATGCTGACGACGGGAATGTCGATGTCTGTTGAAGGAGCTTTAGAGGTTTTAGTGGAGGGCCAGTTTGTCTAATAAAGACGCGGACGAGATGAGAAATGAAGCTGCGGTTTGAATGATGCTGTTGCTTTGCTGGAGGCTGGAAGCAGGAAAGACTAACGCTGGAGCTCCTTCAGCCAAATGGAGAAGCTGAGTGACGAGAAGCAGCATCGGAGCAGGTAAGAAAATATTTGATAATATCTTGGTAGTGCTACGCAGAGAATTGAACTCCAGTGAAAGGCAACGAAGTGTAGATTAGCGGAGAATACGAAAAGACGGCGTTTGAGTGTGTGCTACAAAAAAAAACGAAACGCTAGACAGCAAAGGTGCAAGTGATCAGGGCTTAAATAGTAAATAGGAACTAATTGACAGGAAATTGGAAACCCCCTTGCTACACACCTCCTAAACTTATGCAAGCTAACATTTAAAAAAGTTTAGTAAAAAATGGACTGAAGTTTTTGGAACATCAATAAACTTTCAGTAATTAAATATGAATAGAGAAGTGAGAGTCTTTGCGATGCATTAAAACACCCAATATAATTTTAAATAAGCAGCATTCATCATGCAAAGGTGTTTTACTAAGCAGATCTGGATCTGGCTCTACTAATCCGTAATTTTGCTGCACATACCGTAACTAGGGAAACTAACCAATAAGAGGCGAAGGACCCCAGCTGTCAAATTTGTATACAGCCTGAGATCACACTAATGTTTGAAGAAATGGCAAACCATGTAAATGCAGGTTACTGTATTCAAAACAATGTATTTGATTTCAACAAGAAGAAAACACTGATTTTTTTAACTCACCGTAGCTCAGGGTGTTTTTTTATGAACGTCAATATGCTGAAGTTTTTAACAGTCTACGTGCAGTTTAACTTTTCCTATTAAACTGAAATAGTAAACTTAGAACAACTTTTGCATTACAACATATAAACGTTAGAACAACGTGTTGCACAATATATATATTTATTTGGTATATAAATATAATATATATATATATATGGATATACAATATATATATATTATAGTGGATGATATAATATATATATATAGATAATATATATTTATTACGACCAATTTCAGACCCCCTTTTAAATTACAGACCCAGACAAAGAGGTGGAGGTTATTGAAAGTGCTTGCGCGCTAAGATTTTTAATAATCTGACTGACTGCTCTCCTTAAATACAATGAACCTGGCTCTAATTTACAATGATAGCCAGGTGTAAGTGATAATTAACAATCAAACAAAACCAATTACATTAAGCAAATGTGCATTTGCACATGTTTTTCTAAGGAAGGGAGGAATTTAACCCTCTCCCTACTATATATATATATATATATATATATATATATATATATATATATATATATATATATATAGAAACACCCTGGCTATAACGAACCTGTTGGTGTCCAAGTCTTTTGTTCGTTAAATCGAGTGGTTCATTATAGTGAAAGGACAGTCAAAACGAATGATAAACTGTTGAAGTTAATGAGATGATATTGTGAATAAAATAGAATTACATGTATCTGTTCGTTTCATGTGTGAATTTTATGGAGTACAGAAAACACAATCCAGAATTGAAGCTGAACATTTATTCAAAATCAGTCTGACACATATCGTTTCAAAGTGCACCAAATTTTAATCCAACATGCAGGAATCCCAAACTCATCTTTTATTCTAAATCATCCCAACATGAAAAGTTCATCAGATGCTCAAGTTTTTTTCATTGTTCTTTTTTCCTTTAATTAATTTTGCTTTGCCGCATAGTTGCTTAACAAGCCAATTAAGTAGTTTTTGACAACCTATGTTCATGAGAGAGATATGCAGGCAAGTGGAGGGCGGGGGCAAACCCGGGACCTCTCGCACTAAAGCATAGCACCAATACCGCTGTACAAAAGAGCTGGGTCCTTTGTAAGGAGTGTATATCAGGCTTATGTTTTTGTATGTGATTACGTCACCTACCAGCCCTGCTCCTGCCTTCCCCCATGCACGCTACACTCTCCCCTGCCAGACTCAAGTCCGTCCCAACCAGGCTACAATCTGAGGAGTGCGTGTTGGGGTACCTGCGCTCACTTCTGACACCAATGTAACAATCTATGTTAACTCAGGCAGGCACCTTTCACAGGGCTAGGCAATCCACACACAGGCGGAGGGCGGGCTTATGTCTTTGTATGTGATTGTCACCTACCAGCCCTGCTGCTGCCTTCCCCTGTGCACGCTTAATCTTTCTTTGGAGATTAATTTTTCTATCGTGTGTGAATCACGGGCTTGTCTTTATTATTTCTTCATATTTACTTTTTTTTAAACCTATTTTTGTATTAATACACTGTGCTTTTATCAGCATCTAGTTTGTTTGTGCTCTGTGCTGATTGCTTCCTGACTTCCTCTGGTAACAGAGGCAGGAAAGTGTGTGCAGAAAAAAACTAAACCCACTTTGCAATAAGTGTCTCTCTTTCTGTCACAGCTGATATGAGGCAGTGATATGAGATGCAACAAAAGAATCATACTGACCGTAGCATCGCCTGTTTTATATAGAATATTCTTCTAACTGGTAAAACAATCAACGTTCATACTTGCAACAAATCACAGAGAATTGCGGTTGGATCCACTGACTGCTGCAAAGCGAATTGGTGGCTATCTACGTATGAATCACCACTCTCGCCCTTGAAGAATTTAGACTACTGTAGTCTAACAATAACGGCTCATACAGGTGACATTTGTATTGTGTTGGAATTATTCTCTTCATCCATGATATTTGTATATCTGTATATCATTACGTATATTACAGAATGTGCAATTGTGCAAATCAACGCTGTCATGTCACATTTCCACGCCATGTGTACAACGCAAGCTTGCACTGAAGCTTGTTGTGGTTTGAACACTTTGTGCACTAAAACAGCCCATCACAACAACAGGAGGAGCTGTAAAACACGACAGAAGTATTAGAAACATATTTTCTATTTCAGTGGAAAGATTCCACTCATTCTAAATACAACACAGCTAGAGGGATATAATCCCTGATATATGCCCTTAGAATCTTTGTAACCGCATGTGGCAATGTTGCCCCGTGTTCATGTTTAGAGAATTACTTGGATAAATCAGATTTATGGTAAAAAAAAAAAAAAACGTCCAAAGAGGGATAGGGTAAATCTCATTTACTCGTGTAAATGACGAAACAAACGGGAAAATCCATGCCCAGTTTCGCATGGAAACCCGCATTTCACGTGTAAATGTTAATGAGCGTGTTTATCCTTAACTATAAACATTGCAAGGGAGCAGGTCAGTTGTTATCAACTCCTTCCTTGCCAAACTTAAATACAAAATAATACATCTTTGTTTATACACCCACAGCCAAACCAAACACTACTTAAAGGCAGGGCTTCTGCCCTGTCACAGTACCAGATAACAGCAACAGTTGGAATTCAGCATAGTTGCTGTAGCTATAAACACCCCCTGTCACTGGTCAGTGATCTGCTTTCTGATTTTGGTGCTGTGGCTACCCTTTCAAAATCATCACGAAAGTTGGCAGGAACATCCCTGTGTTCAAACAAATTTCACCAAGCAGAGGGCAGAGGTCCAAAAACATAAAGTAGATGAACTGTTGGTTTTTTGTGGGGGTTTTAGTGTAATTCAGTGAATATTTCAACAAGAAGTCAGATGGAACACATAAAAAGGGATAATGAAATAAAATATAAACCTTCACATTACTTGATAATAAAGCAAAATGTTTTTTTTTTTTTTCTTGTTAAATTTGTATCATCTTTTACAACAATGTTTCAGGGTCTTAAAATTTGTGCGAAACAAATGCAATTCTGTCATCTCAAAGGCCTGCAGGCTTTATATGGTACAAATATACAATATATATATATATATATATATATATATATATATATATATATATATATATATATATATAGTGACAAAGTTGGTCGTTCTTTGCGGACTTTGTTCACAAGTATGAGCAGGGACAACACAATAGACACAACGAGTGTAAGTTTTATTTTAAACAGAATGTTACCTGCGTGTTTATTTTCCAGGGAAGTCCAATAATCAGAGTAGTAAAGTTAAACCAGAGTTCACAGACAATCAGGTAGTCATCCAAAATAGGGTCAAAACAGCCAACAGGGTTATCCAAACAGTCCAGGGTCATACACAATAATGCAATCCAGCAATCAAAAGAAATACAACCAAACCTTTCAAACCAGAGCACCAAACTTCTTCTACACCCCTCTCATTGTGGTGCGGTCAGTTTCCTCCTTTTATAGAGCTGGCCATTACCACTTGATCACCTGCAGGTGTGCTGACATACCTTAATTACCTGGTAAAGATCCTGGGTAGTGTAGTTTGTGGTGGGAAACCATTTTGTGAACTGTAGTCCTATTGGGACCTCCATTTTGTGTAAGGAGTTTTCAGGATTGAATTTAGAGACGGGAGTGTATATAAGGGTAAGTCCTGGTACGGGACCTGGACGTATATATGATAAATATAATATACTATATATAATATATATATATATCGCAATATATATTATATATAATATATATATATATATTATATTAATTTGGTAACAACCAAACCAACACTATTTACAGGCAGGACACTGCCCTGTCACAGGTACATATTGAAAAGATATTCTTAATGATGGAAACAGCAGATGAACAAGCGGTCACTGTCCTTGCACTGGCATAATGTAATCTAGCAGTGTGTAATCTATCAGACATTGTCAACCTACCTATTAAAGAACTGCTTCATTGACACTTCAATACAAAAAGCTACACATTGATATTTGTACCAGACTGGTCAAACAAATAATCTTGTTATTTAAACAGCTTTGCCTGAAATATGCCAAATATTAAGATTATAACTGAACATGTACTGTCTCCTCACCTAACAAACATAAAAAGTCAGTATGACATCAGTATTAGATCAGATGTCAATGTCAACATATTAAACATACAGGGTCAATTGCAATGAACTGAAAGGAGCATACTATGGATGATCCCATGGTTAGTATGGAGGTTGGTACTAAACCAGTATGCAAGTTAATACCAATTGCAATGAACAAAACAGGTTAAGATAGTCCCCAGCTCCGCATTAAAATGTGTCTCTATTGCAACAAACCCAAAGTAACTGCTGTTGCCATCTAGAGGATAATAAAACACAATACAGCAGCACTCACACATTCAACCCTATAAAATGTTGACTTCAGTGACAGTGTGACGCATATCTGATTATTTCATTTTGGCCCGTTTCAACCCTTGTCCATTTTTTCAGTGAACACTAAAAAGATACAATGTCAAAAATACATAGCTGAAAGGACTGTGTTTTAAAATAAATAGGCTTCCATTTGGTACAGTACAATATTTTCAACAAAAGAAGTATTTGAACCCTTAGTGGTCCATTTATTCAGCGCTTGTCAGATGCGTCAGGTCCAATTTATTTTCAATGCGCTGAAAATATTATTTTATTTATATATAATTATATACATAATTATTTTATGCGCTGTTTATTTTACATACGCTGTTTAATTTTTTTTTTCAGAATAAAACAGGCTTAAAAGGCACTGAATCGCAAAAGGAAACTTAGTACTGCAACTCCAGCTAAGCCCAACCCCTTGTTCACTATATTTTTCACATACCTCTTTATAGACAAAGTCTGACTTTATCACTTTTACCACTTCGTTTTATCACCAAACTTCTCAATAATGTGATCCAAGTCATTATTTTATTACTATAACAACTCAAAAAGCTCTGCAAATGTCCGTGATTTTCTTTGAGCGCTGGATGCAGAAGCAGCTGTCTCCTTTGTTTGGGTCCATGTTATCTCTGTGGTGCATGAGGCTATCAGATACACCCTTTTTTTTTGGCTTCATTCGGCTCCTATTGGTCTCACTCGACCATCAAAAGGTTTTCTCTGCTTTTTCTGGAGAAAAAATGACTAGAGACCTGTGCTTTACGTCTTTTTGTTGATGTCGGACAGGGTCTGACATGGGACTGGTGAGGGAAAATTTTAATGTCGGACCTGGTCCGATATAGGACCACAAGGGGTTATTTCAGAACAATATGATTCTGAACATTTAACTTGCCAAAAGAGACGACTGTGGACACGTTGATTGAATTACAGTACATACTTTTAAATCTGGTACGGATTGTAGCAGTATTTAAAATTCCCCATTAACAACCCAACAACAAAATAAAATCCAATACTTGAAGATAAGAAGAAAGAAGACAAGCTTTGAATTGACAACAGAACTGGCAGAAGAAACAGGTGTCGTCGTCCGTCCATCAACAGTCCAAAGTACCTTTGACGATTGTTCCATATTCCAATTTCTATGTTCTTGTTCATATTTTAGCTTTTCAGCCTTGTTCCCCTTTCTTAACTGAGGTATTCTTACTGTAACACATACTTTAAGTCCTGATTTTCAAGAGTGACCTTCGTACTGTTGATGGCTGGACAATTCAATTCAATTCTCTTCAAGTATTGCTCATCCTTGTTAGACAGCTTTTTGGGTCTTCCAAACCTGGGTTTGTCAATTTCAGATGATGTTTCTCTATCCTTGTAGATTATGCTTTGGATACCACACCTTGAAAATCAAGTGATGCGAGCTATTCCACTCAATGTTTTTCCTTCTTTATGCATGTCAAGGTTGTAATAGTAGAAAACACTAATGGAGGCTTTGAGTAAATTGTTGATGCTCATAATGCATCAGAGTAGAAAAATGCAACATGTCTAAGATTTTTGCACAGCAGTGAATATATAATGGGGATTGATTTTATTCTTAATACAGGGTCGGTAAAACACGACTGATGTCTATCTGTGTAACGGATAACCAAGTTCTGACTGTGCTAAGTTAGTCTAGCAATTTGTAGACTAACAAGAAACAAATATGAAAAATCCCAAAATGTATTACAACTTTTGTGAAAAGGCTCTATTCTTACCAAAAATTCTATAAAATTATTAGAAAAAAACCAAAACAACATGTCAAAACTTTGCAAAAAAATCAGTTTCGTCCTTATTCAACTTAACATTGGCCTATTTTATAATAATAATCATCATCATAAATGATTCCAGTACTATTTTCCAGTGTCTCTGCTTTCAGCCTCTTCCACAGGGAATTGCTGTGTAATCCTTTCGCCCATCCTCTACAATTTCAATAAAATTTGCTCTGTTGTATAATATTGCACACGACTACTGTCCGCGATTTACTTCGTTTGGGTGTACTGAGAAATTAAGCTTTAATAGGCTGTACCTGAAATATGTCATCCGCATTTCTGATTCAATTTACACCTTTTAAAGTCTACAATACACCTTTAGTCCTATAAACAAATGCATTTGTTTTGAGTGTGAATTAAATAATGAGGACTAATACACCTTTTGTTCATCTCCTAATGCAGCTTCATTAATTTTGGTGTTTTAGGAAAATTAGATTATACATGTTGTAACGATCACTCTGCACAACTGAAAAGCAGTTGTACTGTCTTCCCTAAGGAGATACTACTGGCCCAATATCTATAACTAACTAAGTCAGCAAGATTGACAGAGAGCAAAAGCAGGGACATCAGAGGTGTCAATTTCATGAACAAACAGTTTATTGTTGTAAACTATAATGTAATAAATGAACTATAATGCCAACAACTTATTGCAGATAACAGTTTGTTAAGTGGAAGGTACAGGTGAGTAAGAAAGTAAAGTGAATTAAACAAACATCCAAAGAAACTAACATTAAAGTGAAATGAATGCGGTGTCCGGTGGGCCTCCAATAAACCCCCCCCCCCACACACACACAAACACAACACCAATATACAACTAACACACGGACAGGCAAAAGAGACGAAGGTGAATGAATAAGTATATGGGGAAGACAATTACAAAGACAGTCTTGATGGCAATGGATGATAAATGAAATTTAGGCATAACAAGTCCAGTGAAGCAATGCGCATGAAATCCAAAGTAACAAAAGAGCAAAACCAAAATTACAGGATCCAAAGCATCAAAGTAGAAAAAAACAGCAAACAGAAAAGGAATAATCACACCAACAAATAATGAAGTCCCGAATAGAGTCCTGTACTGATGATGGTGGATGAAGGTTGAAAAAATAGCGATCGTTGAAAAAGGTGAGTCTATTGAGTAGTACCGGGTTGAGCGGTGAACAGCCGTTTGGAAAATATCAGGAGGATCAGGAACAAAATGGAGCCTGAACACACTACCAAAAAACAAACTTAAACAGACCTTGAACAGCAACTAAACTTCAACAAGTAACAGTGTAAACAAAAAAGAAAGGTTTAGACAAAGTACAAGATTATGAAAGGAGAAAATGGATGCACTAGTATTTATCTAAAATAGTTAAAGTTACACTGTTAATTAAGTAATATGCTATTTGTTTGTAACTGGATTCCTCAAGAGAAAAATTGAGTCCTCCCTTGCCTAGCCAGCCAACTTTAATACCGGTACTGGCTTCTAAGGAGCTCAGAGATTGGAGGAGTGGATACCTGAATGAGCCAATGGGGGGAGAGGATGAACAGAGGGTGATAGCAAGGAACTATGGGAAAATGTGTTTTAACCTGGCCAGGCTACTGACCCTATTTAAAGGGACAGGTGGGTGAAACTTACACCCACTTCATGGAGCAAGTGAACTGCTACAATGTGAATTTGGTTTAAGAAAATGGGAAAATATTTTTATGTAATTCAGCTTTAGTATTTACTTTCATGCATAAATACATTTCTGTACATAAAAAACAATAATTAAGAAAATAACACTCTTAAATAAAATTAGCTGGAATCAATCAGATTTTGTTTTCAGTTCCTGTTTGGTAGCACAATACAATAAAGAGCTTAACCCTAATCCACAACTTTGTTCCCCATATTTTTTCGTTGCAATTGGTACTAAGATGGTATGCTGCTGAAGATGATCCTGAGATAAGATAATTTGTGTACACATAACGGCATAAGCGGTATGGTTGCCCATAATTTATCATACATAAAATATTTATCTAGGAAAAGATTTTTGGTGTTGCTGGATGCTGAAAGTGGGGAGGTTAAAGTCCCTCCCACTTTCTCAATCACTCTAACACAGTAAAGCTACAGACTTTGAGGGCTGTACATTAATAGAGCAGAGATTCCACAATGTGTCAATTCATTTTTTATTACAGAACATCTGAACACATAGTAAAGTAGGACAGGGCTATCCCATGAGTGGTGAAAGAGAGCTCTATAAAAAGAAAACAATCTCATTATAGTTTTAAGATTTTTTTTTGTATCTGTCGATGTGAAATCAAAAGATTCCAGTGCAACATGCAGACTATTTCTTAATTATAATTGCCATCACAGTAACAGTTGCAACCTGGGAATAAACCTTTTCAAAATACCTGGATGTGAACTATGCAACTGTTTGAGAAGAGGTCAGAGGCAAGAAATGACCTGTTGCACCAGCAGCAGTTACATTATTGTTTTACATTATTTTGCCCTCTAGCTCAATGGACCATATTTAGAAGCAAGCACAAAGGCAAAGACACAGTTTCTTAGAGCAATAAGACTATTTTAATGGTAAAAAAACAAGAACCAACTCTTGGCTTGTCCTTCCTGCAACTAAGTTTATACTGTTGTAATTGTTTTATTCAGTAAAAAAAAAAAGTCTTTGCATTTGCTCCAGAGTCAAGTCTATTTATATAGTAAAACAGTGATGTTGATATGGCAAGTATTTTGAACTGCCTTACTTGGGGAATAATTACCTTCTAAAGAACAGTACTTGCTTTTCTTTGTTGTTTAACACCTTCCTTAATAAACACATGTGCAATTACTGAAACCATAACTTCACAAAAGCAAGGTTTGCTTGGTTTCCTCCAGCTGCTTAATTGTAAAAAGAATAAAGAAAATAAACATTTGCTTCTCTACGCTCAGCAGTTAGTCCTTCCTTCAGTTTGCACCCCCCCCCCCCCCTCCACTGTTCAGCAAAGTTAGGCGCTTATGATTGAGACATTTTTTACCATTGCTTCAGACATTGATTAAAACATCTGATAAAATTACAGGTTGTAAATATAAGCAATTTCTGAATTTCTGTATAAATGCTCCAAAAAAAACACTCTTTTTTAAGCACAGTACAGGAGATGATCATTTTAGCAAGAATCGCAAATGATCTGCAGTGTGCTTATTATAATATTTATGTAAATATGTATTATACTACCAGTACAATACTTGTACTGTTATGATCCACTACTCTGTATCAAACTATCATACGGTCCTGTTAATTTTGTATGTGTTAATATATGTATGAACGGTGGAAAAATAAAAACAAAGTGTTGAACTTAATAATGGTCTGAAGTCAACGGTCTGAAGTCCTTAAGATGGCTATGTAATCAGGGTGTGGAAAATCAAACTGTGTATGTTATGCAAAATCGTCATAACTTGTGTCCAATGAAAATACAGTATATCACTTTTTTTTCTTCTTTTTTCTGATTTGGGCTGACTGTGCGGAAAAAATAAAAAATGCAAGGTACTGAAGGCTACCGAAATGTAAATTTGCTGCACTTCTACAAGACAAGACAAACAAGCTGCAGTAGAGCCTGTCATATCCCATTTAGTTGGTTCCAGGGTTTCATCGAATACGTAAAAATATCCTATATCAGAGGAAACTTCTTTATTAATGTTGGGTGCATTATGAGTTAACAATATCAAATACATCTGTGTGTCTGAAACACCACAATACAGTACCGCAGGTATACTATACCAAGAAAATTATTACACTATTTGACAATTTACAATAAATCTATTTAATAATAGCATTCCAAAAAGCACTTCTCTGTCTTTGCCAGTAATCTACTTTTTTTTTTTTTTGCACTGTGCATGTTAAACCGAGAATGTGCACACACAAACAAGAGGTCGGCGAAAAATAAATTATGCGTCATGTGCACTTTCATTGATAAATATTCAAGTTGTGTCATTTTAAATTAACATTTTCCACAGCAACACAGTGTTACTGTACACAGGGAATGTCTGAAATAATGCCAGACAATATTTCAACATCAGATTGTTCAGAAACTGATAGGGAGATGGAATTTGTGGCCAAATTCGACTTTCCCACTCAGCGGTGTGTAGATGATCGTGCATGTGTTGTGTCAGGAAATGCAAATGAAAACCAAATATGAAGGATGAAAAAATATATTTTTTTTTTTAGGTCAGATCATCCTCACAGACCTCATTCCCAAAGGAAATACATTGTTTCCGAATCTCATTTGCTAGTTTATTTCGGATCAACTGAAGCTACATCTAAGACCTTGGGGACGTATATTGAAATAACACAGTGCTGCTATAGTTGTGGGTAGGTCCCTTCATTAGTTGGAAATGAGAACAACTTGGTTTCCTTTTGCTGCAACCTACAGCATATGTATTAAATGCAACATTAATCATAATATTATATCATAATACATGCGAAGGAAACGTACAGTTTTTAAAACGGAAATGGAAAATTAGACAAACCATGTTTGTCACACAGACTAGTGTGTTTCCACAATGCTTCATTGGGCATACGCAGGTATGTTTCAGAGCACATGTGAGGGTACATGTGGAAGTCATGCTTTTTGGCTCAGAAGAGGTGCTTAAGAACAATGATTCTGGACATAATAGTGTGGCATTATGCAGATGTTTGGGCGCTTAGGGATTATTGGCCAAATACATTTGGAACAGCAAGGTGGGATAGTTTGTTTTATCTTTCTGTAGTGCTGATGTACCCTTTAGATCAGAGGTCGCATTTACGCAGAATTCAGCCATATGTATGGAGGACATTTTTATAAAACGCAAACAAATAACAGCCGTGCGTTGCATTGGTTATGTCGCACACTGTTTATGCCATGGCAAAAAGATAAAATCCCAGACTGTAAATGTCCAATGATTATGAAGCTACAAAAAGCAAATGACTATTCTGCTTTTCAAATAGGTTCTACAACATAGATTTTTACACTGTAAACAGAGATATTTTCAAAAGAAAATGGTTTATGGTATGATTGTCTTTGTCTGTTTACTGTTATTTATACTTTGTAGTGTTTTGCATGTTAACTGATAAAGACAAAAACAAACAATTCATATATCACGTTTGTGTTTGTGTACGTGGTATATGAACTGAAGAACAGCTCCATGTAAGTAATAGATTTTTTTTTTTTAATACTGAGTTATTATTTTGGAAATACCCACGACATGTCATCGTCCACCGCTGGGATATGGAAGCCTGAGTGAAGGCTATTAGAGCGCATATGGATTCTTAGAAAAACGCATTACTCAAGACACTGAGGAAAACATTTGTAAGCATTCCAATGCTTAATAAAATCAGAAAAACACAAACAAACAGAAAAACTTTATATATATATATATATATATATATATATATATATATATATATATATATATTTTTTTTTTTTTTTGCAGCCATTTTTTAATAGCAATAGAACCCTTATAACAGGGCTTTACCATCTGGAAAGCCCTTTGTGTTATGCTAAATACACAAAATGGGCCTTACCAGGTGGTAAAGCCCTCTTCTTCGGGTTCTATTGCTTAAATGGGCAAAACACTGCAACATTTAATCAGCATATTCTTAGCCAGCCCAGCTGTACAATTTCATGCTTCCCACTGGTATTCATGACATTAAAATGGTTGGAAGGTCTGACTCAGCTCAGCCCCAGTATCCATCTTGGTGTGATGTCTTGACAAAAATTATTTAAAGAATGCTGTAAATAACATGCATTTTTTTGCATTGTGGTTTGCTTTGTACTCAGAAAACTTAGAATTTCAGATATTAATCCTCAAAGATTTGTATGACAATATAACATAGTCTGTTCAGATCCTTTACTTACAGGCCTGTTAGGCCGCTCCTAATGCTAAATCTGTGTTGATATAGGGGGATCAAAAGCTGTATAAAGTTTTAAATCTATTGAAAAGTAGGCCAGCTGTTTAACATTAAAAGGCACCGTACAGAGCATAGGCTCTGCACATGTGTGGGTGACGGTTTGGTGTCTGACAGCCACCTTGGTGAAGGAACAGCCTGAAACTAAGATGGCTACCCTTTCCACAGCTACATGGCATTGTTTGGTTATTTGGTTGACAGTGAATGGAAAAGTGGGAATGTGGCCACGTGGTGATTTGATGATTGATTTCATTGTGTAACACTTTTTTTTTTGTTCCTGGGTAGTAAGTGTTATTTCCTAATTGCTTATGCCTCAAAAGTATAAAAAAATGTCTATTATTCCCCACAAACTTTGCTTTTGTGACCAGGACAGTGATATTTCAAAATATCACTCTTTCCAATGGGAAAACAAGCAAATGTGTGTCTTTTCGTTCACATCAAGTCAGAAAAAAACAACATATGAATCCAAATTAACATGTAATACAAAAATGACTACAAAAGATTTAGAAGTGAGTAGTTTTAAAATCTTTTGTAGTCATTTTTGTATTACTTTAGTATAAACACTGTTAATTTGGATTCATATGTTGTTTTTTTCTGACTTGATGTGAACGAAAAGACACACATTTGCCCGTTTTCCCATTGGAAATAGTGATATTTTGAAATATCACTGTCCTGGTCACAAAAGCAAAGTTTGTGGGGAATAATAGCCATTTTCTATACTTTTGAGGCATAAGCAATTAGGAAATAACACTTACTACCCAGGAACAAAAATTGTGTTACATAGTGTTTTCAATCAACCCCTGGCCACATGGTATAAAAGAGAACAAAGGATGTTTGTTTGAGTGGAATGGGTGGGAGAGAGAAGAGAACGTGGAGAGAAAGAGACGAGCGTGTGAGAGTGAGTGTGAACGTGTTAGCGTGAATGTGAGCATGTGACAGTGTGAGTTTGAGAGAGTGTGAGTATGAGAGCGTGAGAGTGTGAGCGAGAGTGTGAGTATGAGAGCGAGAGAGTGTGAGTGAGTGAGAGAGAATAAGAGAACACCAGGATAGCCAAAGCTTGGGTGTTGAATTGTGTTTATTTTGAAGAGTTTTGTTGTAAAGGTTTTGATTACACCTTTGATTTTTTCCAGTGTGTTGTTTAATCTGTATTATTAAAAGTGCACAGAAAGCACCTAATGTGCAATTTACAGTGTCTGGGTCTAACATTTCAAGGGTGCAGACCAGCCTTGCCTGGGGCGCTATGTCAGAGGTACATTTTATTACAAGCATATCAACACAAGTGTAAGAGAAAATGAAGTTTCAGATATTATAGTTGTATCACATCTGCGTTATCTACAGGTGTCAGACATTACCTTTTTTGAATGCTAAGACAAATGTAATTGGCAGTTGAAGTACTGGGATGTACATTCATAATTACACTACTGTATATTCATATCTTAATTAAGCCACCTGTTGGAACCAGCAAATTGGCCCCGATTACTGTCACATTGACTCCCTGTTTATTACAAATATAAGATTTATATGTTATTATTTTTTAGACTTTTAATAGTCAGATAAAAAAATGGCAGTTAATTGGGGCCAGCTGCTATTTTGTCTGTGCTCAACACCGAAATATTAATTTGCTTAACAGAGAAGTCTACAATGATAATTCTATAAGCCTTACCAAACAATGTGTCATTAGGAGCCAGTGTATTCACGGATAAAATCTTTAAATGAAAGGAATTTTTTTTTTTTTTTTTTTTTTTTTTTTTAATATATATTTTGTAGTATTTATCTAGCCGATGCCTTTGGGCACCTCACTTCTGCCTGTCACCACTGTTGTAATTGAGAATCAAAGTTGGCATTGCCACATCTTGCTTCAGTCTATCCAAGCGAGTTATTTCCCTTCAGGGCATTGAAAAAATGTGTTATAACAAATGATACATTTGAGCATCACACATAGTTTCTCATGCTGGCTGTGAATCAAGACTTTTTAGGTGTTAAGAACAAACGAGGAAATGACACAGACACATTCCCCAATTCTATTAAATCCAGAATAAGACTGAAAGATCAGAACATATGTTCTGTATGTGGTTCAAGGGATTTTTATAGCACAATTTCACATTTAGCTGAATGTTTTAATGTCTGAAAGGAGAAGAACAATAAATAACCCAGGAATTTAATTAAAGTGCACTTAAATACACATGTTCTTCTCTTTTCAGAAAAAGTAGTATAATGGGTTTTACAAATTATATAATAAAATATACATTGTATAGTAAATTGTAGCAATGCTCAAGAAAGAGAAGTTATCAATCTTTCGCTGTGGGACAAAAAAGAGGCAGTAGATAGGATAAACAGTCATTTAGAAATACTAAATTATTTGTTTTGTTCTCTGTGTGTTTTATTTATCTTCTGGCTTTGAGTTTACCCCATTCGTGTTCCCAATGATTGAAGTAACCTTGTGGCTGCCCCACCAGACCAAAGCACTTGGTGCCAATGACAAGCTCCAACGGCTCCTTTTTTTTTCTTATTCCACTGACTGGTGCTTAAGTGGCCACATGTCGTTCTTCATTGCTTAGTCAATTACATTGGACATAAATGCTCACACGTATTTAATTGTAGACTGAAATATTTGACAAGATGTAGTAGCTTGTAATGATGTGGACTCCATCTGGGATAAGCTCTGTGAAATGTGTTATTATTTTCAGTGCTTCTACCTTGATAATCCTATTTTTGATTTAACAATAAAATCTGTTTGTTTACGGAAATTCATATTGAGCCTGACAAGATCAGCACTGTCCGGGACTGGTTCATTCCATCCCACCAATGGCAGCTGCGAGGGTTCCTGGGGCTTGCCTCCTACTACTGCCACTTTGTCACCCAGTTTGCCACCATTGCTGCGACCTTACACCAGTTGCTGAGGAAGAAAGAGCCATATGACTGGACTGCAGCTTGTCAGAGCGCCTTTGACAGACTGTGAGCCATATGACCTGTACAGCTTCCCCCTGATCCAGCTCTCCCATTCCTACTTGACATGTATACCAGCAATGAAGGGATTGGAGCCGTGTTGTCATAGCAGGGTACAGATGGAGAGCAGTAGAGCGGAGACCAGTATAATGATCTGCTGTGGGGCTACAGCGGTGAGAGGTAAGGTGACAGGTCGTGGTGCCAGGTGGTAGTGCCACACTCCCTACAAATGGCAATACTACATACTCATCATGGCATGCTGGGTTCAGGACACTTTTGGACCGCCAAAACACTGAACCGGCTCTTACAGGTGTTCTACTGGGGCCGCTGCCGTCAGGACGTGGAGGATTTCTACATTCGTTGTGATGAGTGGGATGCAAGGAAAGGACCTCTGGGCCGGTTGCACACCCCACTGCAGCAGTTATCAGTCTATGGGACGAATCAGTGTCAATATCCTGGGTCCTTTATCGCGGTCTGATCTGGGAAACCGCTACATTGTGGTAGCTACGCACTATTCACAAAGTGGCCAGAGGCGTATGCAGCCCTGGATCAAGAAGCAGAGACAGGGGAAGAAGTACTGCTGGAAGGCTTTATCTGCTGTTTTGGATTACCACAGTAGCTGCACTCAGACCAGGGATGCAACTTTTGGAGTCCTGGGTCTTTGTGGAGATGTGCCGTCACCTGGGGATACATAAAACCCATACCATTCCACTGCACCCCCAGAGAGACGGGCTGGTGGAGCTGTTTACCTATACCCTCTCTGCTCAGATGGCTATTGTCAGTCACCGCAAGCCACCAGAAAGACTGGGATGTACAGCTGCCCCTGTCAACCAGCTGCACCCCTGCTCTGTTGATGCTCGGCCGGGAGATCAGAACCCCGGCTGAGTTATTGTTTGGCCAGCCATCCGATGCTGCAGAGGATACTCCAGATCGACTGGATACAACACATTGCTTTGCCAGTGGCCAGTTGCAGGCTGCAGGCAACCATAGCAACAACCAAGGGCCTGGACCCTTAGGCTCACCTTTACTCGGGACTTCCACATTGCCAGCTGACTCCGACAGCCAGCAGCCTGCCGGGGTGAATCCTGCTGACAGCCTGCAGCCGCAATCCGTGGTTAGAGGCACCCCAGCGGCTACCCCTTTTCATCGGCCACAATGCCACACACGTCCGCTTCGCCACTTCTGTGACTTTACTTGTCTCCTCGGGGACAAGGAGAACTATGTAGCAGCAGGTGCAGGCGTACCAGCTTTGTCTATGACTGTGAAACCCATGTGGCTGTTAAGGACTCTGATTGGGTGAAGAACATTAAAATCTTTTACATTGTTGTTTGTTAAATGTCAGTGGGCGCTGATTGGTTGAGCCTCACACACTTGTAACGCTGTGTTTTCTGTGTCTTGGTCTAAGCGGGGATAAAAAAAGGGTGCATCAGGCTTGTGAGTGTGTGTGGATTCAGAGAGTGAAGAATCTTGTGCTGTGAGCTTTGTACTTGCTGTGAACCTGTCGCTGCAAATAAACAGCCTGTGGCTATTGAACCATGCTCTGTTGTCAAGACCACCTTCTTTTTCCGAAAATAATTTTATCCTGTGCTACAATATGTGATGCACATTTGTCATAACTTGTGTTCCATGAAAATACAGTAGGTCAGTGGAGTTTTTTTCTTTATTCTGACTTTAGCAGTGATGTGTTTATTGGCAGACAAGGGGAAAAAATTAAAAATGAAAGGTACTAGAGACTACCAAAATGACAGTATGTAAAAAGTGAAACTGAATTCCCAAATGCATTGTGTATGTGAAACTGAATCAATTTTGTCCTGCTAAGAGCTGAATTTACTGTTTTCTATGTGCATGTGTTTTTTTTTCTTTTTCTTGAGCCTGTACAGTAATGCGGCCCGGTTAAACTAATGATAATTAAACAGTGACAACAACTGTAATGTTTGTATTTCTGCAAGGTTTGGTTTAACAAAATGTATATTTATTATATTCATTCTATACTGTAATCCAGGGTTTTTTAACTGGGGGTACGCATATCCCTGGGGGTACTTCTAAGGGTCAGAGGAGAAAAGCTTGAATTGATTTTTTAACAGTATTGTTTATTATCTCTTAACCACTGTGCATACATATTTCATTTTTTTTAGCAGCTCAAAGTGAACCTCAGCTGAAAAACCCCCCACAGAATCTATCATGTTTGTATTTTCCGATTTCCACTCTGTTATTAGGGTGGGTGAAGCAGGTGTTTGCTGATTTCTGCCTTTGGAGAGTGTTCTGTGCTGCTCATCAACTTTGCTTTTTTCAGCTTGTCGTATCAATGAAGCACAATGGATCAGTTGCAGCTTACCAAATGTAGTCCACTTCTTGTGTCTAACTAGTGGATTAAGCAGGTTTAGTCCACTTAGTTGGACTAAAGAGTACACCTGCTAATCCTGAGTGCAGTGCACAGTGTAATTTAGAGAGCGCCTTCTGACAGTCCCTTTGGATATTTTTTTTATGCTGGTTTTAATACAAAAAAAGATTATCATTGTGAATTATTATAGTTTTATCTTGAGGTTATATTTTTGATCTTGTAAACATTTTAAATGACACACAATTATACTGAGATGGTAAGTAAATGGTAACATGATAGACACTCACAGTGCAGACTATTTTGTTTTATTTATAATAACTTTGCTGAATAGAAAGCAAAATCTCCAAAGAGATTTCTCCTAAATACTCTTTTAGTTCCGTGCATCCAAAGACAATTAATTAAGTTTTAAGAATTAAGCCTACTGTTTGGTAGTCTGTCCTAAACCAGCAGTTTGTCATTCCCAAACTGTTGTGACTAATTATATATTAAATAAACGGAGGGGAAAAGGAAATGTGTTAATCAGGGGCCCATTTTAATAGAAGCAATTTGCCCTGAATCGCAGTCACAGGCACCTTTTAAATGCGTTATTGTTTACCAGAAACCCATTCATTACTTTTCGGTCATAAACGTGCATACATTTGCATGGTAAGTGAAAATAAATGATGAACGTGTATTTAATACTGTAGGCTGCATAAATACACACAAAAAAAGAAACATCAGATAAGAAGCAGGATACTTATTTGCTGTGCTTAATGTTGGAGTGCATATATATTTTAATTTACTATTAGGCAATGTTTCAGCCGAATAGATTGTTGTTCAATGCGTTAAAATTCCTCATCTGCTATTTTTCCCGTGCAGCTCTAACCGCAGAGCACCAACTGACAACCTCTATAGTTCATTTATATAATGTCACCAGAACTATTTTCATTTGGGCTGTAGCATGCGGCACTTATCCATCTCTACAGTAAAAGCATTGCTTCTTGATACACTGTAGGCTTCGGAATATTCAAACGTTTACCCCATGGTACAGTACAGTATGAAAATGATTTTAACTCAATGTAAGCTCTTTACGTTTTTGGTACTCATGAGCATGCTGGTGAATTATGTATTTCAATTTTAATCTGTGCCAAACCAGTTTCTAGTCAGATAACACCATCTAGCATGCAGAAGATGTAGGACAGGTTAACTAAACTGCATATCGCATTGACATTTTTGTAGCTAGTTTTGGCTACCACTGGTGTTGGCTATATGACCAGGCTGGCTGGTGGTGACGTCAGACCTGGAAGAAGTAGCACACACAGACAGTACTGCCGGGTATGAAAGTGTGGCTTGAGTGTTTTATTAATAAATAAACAAAAGGTTTATTTGAAACATCAGATGAGAGCAGGATATTTATTTATTTGCTCTGCTACTGTTGTGTCCACACACATTTTAGCAGCAGTTTAAAAAAAAAAAAAATAAAAAAAAAAAATTATATATATATATATATATATAATCCGCGATGCGGTTATAGCCAATATATTGTTGTTCAACTCATGTTAATTCAAGCTGTTATTGGAATCAAACAGTGCAGTATAACCTCAATGTAAGCTTTGCACTTTTGATATTCACAAGCTTTATCGTCTGACATCTGCTGGTGAAACACTTGTTTTTTAGTAGTAATCTGTAACTAACCATTTTCTAGTCCTATAACACCCTCTAGCATTAAGTTCAGTTTTACTGCGGTACTATTTTGACATTTTGCTAGCTGGCTGTGGCTACCACTGTATGTATCTGGAACACTAACCTTAAAAACTGATATGCTGTTTTTGCTGACTGGGGAATGTATTACTAAAAACATCTTATTAACATATGCTGCTTAAAATGATAAACCAAAAAGATTAGTCTATTTCCATGCAACATAAGCTCATCTAAAGAGCCATTATATTCAACAAAGTGTGCCATGGAATGGGGGTAATCTGAGATTCTTTATACATAAATCACTTATTTCACCAAAGTAATTGTAACAGATTGATATTGGAACCTTAATTATATTTACCGGTGCCAACATTATATCAAGAAGTCCTTGTTCAACCTCAAATAAATATGAAATAGAAATATGCATCAGTTTTGGTATGAAACAGTTGGAAGCAGAAAGACATAAGCTTCTTTCCCCAAGGTGAATCTCCCAGCTAATCAAATCTGATCATTCATCAGAAGATATAAAGACATACTGTAACAGATCTGTTGACCATCTGCAGTGTATCTGCAGCCAACTGATATTGATGTAAAAAAGTCAATTCTTCAGCTATGGGCCTCATCTGAATCACTCTGCTGTTTACACACAAAAAAATAAGCCTTTTTTGTAGAAGTCTCTCGACTACATAGACAGCATTATTTTGGGTTAACTCGCCTATTTTGTGTTGCCCCTCTTGGTAACTGTTACAATTATAATGTATTGTAAGAAATTATATCCGTACTACTACTCTTGGTACTTCATTTTTTTAATGATTCAAGGCAGGTTTAAAGGGTTCACTTCAAATTAGTATCAATTTTTTATTTGTACTCTCCTGGGTTTATACACAAGCCTTTGTAAAATGTAATGCTTTCAAAATATGGTCCTACTTATGGAAGAGTGTACCTTTAGTTTCTATGTAAATCTTAGTTACTGAAGAGTGTCCCCATTTTTTGATGAAATTGTGTTTTAAAAGGATGAAAGCTAAATCATTACACTCCAGCTATATTTACTATCGGCATCAGGAGACTGGGGACCCACCTTTTCTTCCCATATGCTCAGAGCCCTTTCCAAAAAATAGCTGTTTGCTATTTATCATTTCTGGGTGATGGTGGGTATAGTGCTGATGCTGATAAACAGCATCGCTGCTGGCAACAGGCCCTAGAGCTGTCAGATTTCAGTGACCAATTACAAAGTGATAGAGTTACAGAGTGATAGAATTGTACACAGATATGTACAGCAATCTGGGTAATCATGCCTTCTGAGCTGTATCAGTTTCTTCACAATAACCACAGAGTCAACCAGGTGGTGCTGGTTTTATCTACAACCTAAAATTAACAGGGGTGCCGTCTCCATTTGTACCATGCCATACAGGGACTCGCTCTGGGCAACATTCAGCAGCAATCTGCAGATGAAAGGACTGTCCATGCTGTCCTTTAACCTGTCCTATCTGCAAACAATCATACACTCATATATAATCATCCTCAGCAATTAACTGCACATGGTTTAATAAGTTAGAGGGCTAAAAGATAACGACACAACAAAAAATCTAAACAGTATGCTGAAAATGTTCATTTGGAAGCAGCATTGACTTTCTTTCAATTGTTTGTAGCACATGGTTATGGAAATAAAAAGAGACTAAAGTTATCAGAGTATAAAAAACAAAGCAACATGGGGCTCCCTAGTGGCACATTCAGTAAAGGCACTCTGACTGTGCCACTGCTGACTGTGGACGGGAGTTCCCAGGGGACAGCGCACAATTGGCCAAGCACTGCCCAGGTGAGGTAGGCGTTAGGTCGGCTGGGGAGTCCTCAGCTCACTGCACACCAGCAACCCCTGTGGCTGGCTGGGTGCCTGCAGGCCGGCCTGTACGCAATTCAGAACTGCGTGGTCCTCCGACGCTGTAAGTTCTCAAATCTCAAAAACTGTACAATAGATATGTTAGTCAAAGGCTTGTCTACAAATGGATTTGCATGAGAGAAAGACAATCTCAACTATTATTAGAAAATATGTTTATTCTATTTGGTTTGCATATAATTTCCATTTAAAATGGCCATACACACCAAACTAAACTAAGCAGTAAATACAATGCAGTTTCATAGTTTTGCTGTACAAAGTAACTTTTTAACCTAATTAAAAGTTAGTGAGATATCTGCAGAAAACCTAATAATTTTAAATTAAAATGCCATTTAAATCTTACACCAGAGGATAGTCCCTTATCAAAGGAAATGAGCTATACAAAGTATGACATGACAGAGATCTGATGACTTTCATAGAAGACTGACAAGCCTTTTGTTAATTTTAAGAATGAAAAGTCAGCAGGTCAGCTCCAGCAACAGTTTTTCAGTTCCTGGTATCATAAATCATATAAGGGACAGCTGTGTTGGGTATATTTTATAAGTTAATATGTTTTGTGTAGGTTGTTTCTTATTGTTTCATCTTGTCACCTTGTGGAATTTGGGAGAGAGAGGTTTGTGAAGCAAAGCAGCTTAAACTGTGCAAAATTATGTATCTTATATAATACAGACACAGTTTATAGACCCACAATGCATATGACATTTTTTAATTCCTATACATTTTTAACAATGAGATTATTTATATTATAAATACATTTTCATTGCTTTTAGCTGCTTCTTTATAGTGAATCTTTGACTTTTAAGAAGTCAGAAACAAATCCGGAATAAAAGATTACAAATAAATATAATTAACTATTATATTTACAGTAATGTGAGCACCCATGGTGGATCTTTAAGCACCACACTTTTATTAAGAAATGAATGATTTCCTGACTTATATAAATGCCCATTTATGTCATTTTCGTCAATACAGTACATCACATGGATAACACATTCCATACCCAAGTGAGGAGTTTTTGTTGCTTAGAGCAGTAAGCCCTCATAATCTTACAAAGATATTTTCAAATGACTGCTGTGCTGCCTATTGAATACAGAGACAAACAACCATTTCTTTATCAACAGTGCCTGCCTTCTCTTAAAAAATAAAAATAAAACAGCTCACCTAATGTTACTTCTTTATCCCTGCTCTCAATATTGCTTCAACAACTGAAATAACAGCTGCCAGTATATGAACATATTGTACAAGCTGTGCAGCTATTAAGAGCCCTCAGAAGTTATGTGGCACAGCACTGACTATAGTAGATCTCAAAAGTCCCCGTTAAAGCTACAAAATCAGAAGAAAACTGAATCTATAAAAATGCATGCAATAACTGTATTCTATACTGTACTTTGTGACTCACAATTAATAAACATGAGACGATCTATATGTACACTCATACTACTGGGGAAAATCTATCTTAAAACAAAATTACATTTGAATAATATATATATATATATAAATTATCATCAGCCTTTTTCAATCCACTGCTGGATGAAGGCCTCTCCAAGTTCTTCCAAAGCCTTGCTCTTTACTTTGTGTTGTCGAGTGATTGATAAACGAGACATTTTCTGTTTGAATTGAAAGTGATGGGCTCAAGGAGTCAAATGGGTCAAAGTTCAAGTATATTTTCCTCTAGTGGAATTACCACTTTTTTATGTCACTACTGTGGTACTATGCCTTTTCTTTCGAATGACTCAGGATGCAAATATAGCCTTCATATATATATATATATATATATATATATATATATATATATATATATATATATATATAGTATATCAGGCATAGTCTATCAGCCTCTGGAATTCTGCAGAAGGGATGCGGCACCATTCTTCCATGAGAAAGTCAATCCACTCATGCCTGGATGATACTGTTTCAGACATCATTCCAGAATATCCCATAAATGCTTGGTTGGGTTCAGATCTGGTGACTGAGAAGGCCATGATATATGGATAACATCAGAGTCATGCTCATCAAAACATTGGGCGACCACAAGTGCTCTGTCATCCCGGAAGACCCACTCATGCGCCACTCGTGCACTTGTCCATATGTGCATTGCAAGTCCACAATGTGCATTGCCAGGTGCGATGAGCGGTTTGTGTACTGCAACCTGACTATGGTATCCCGCTCTGTGGAGTTCTCGGCGGACCATTTTTGATGAAACTGGCTGCTCGTGCCCAAGCTTGAAATTTGCAGTCAATTGATATGCAGTTGCCCACCTGTTTTGCCTTGCACTTTGAATTAATGCATGGATATCACAATCCTGGAGTATGTGCTTCCACCCACTGTTGGGCTGTTTTGGTCATTGAAGCTCCTGCCAAACGTGGCCCAACTGTGGTCACCTCTTGCAGCCATGCTAGCCATAATTATAGGCAACCAGGCCTGTCCAGAATTCTTATACTTTTATCCAGCATTTTTATACTAGACCCCAAGCATGCTGGGATGTTATTTGCTTAATTAATGCATGAGCCAGACTTGTGTGGAAGCCCTTGCTTTCAATATACTTGGTGCCCCTCATTTACCCAGGTGTTTCAATTTTTTTTAAACGACGTACAGAAACTTTGGGACTGAAAATGTATAATGATTTTATTCACAAGTCTCTGGTGCTCCAGATCTGCCACCAAATATTCATTTCAGATTTATATCAAATTACTGTAGTCAACCCTGGCTGTGTAATTTACACCTAACCATTTAATGGAGACAGCAGCATACGTTTGGTAGTTTAATAATAATTATTAAGCTGATTCAATTAACAATATAACCATATTTATTTTTGTTTTCATTTCTTCAAAACTAAAGAGTAATAGCAAAGTGTATATATTGAGCCTGTGACATTCATTAGGTTTGCCAACTCCAGTTGAGATCCAAGTTGTGATCCATTTTCAAGAGAAGTAGCTTTCATTACAAGGTAAAATAACTCTGCACACTGAAGCCTGGACCGGGGACACTTGGAACCTTCAATAAAGATTTGGATGTATTCAATCAAAACTGAAAAAATGGCAGACTCAAGAGAGAATAAATGAATCCAAACCAGCTTCATAAATCTGTTTCCAGCATTGGCTTGCTGTTCCAATGAGCCTGGGATTCACAGATGTATGAATTAACATAATCCCCTTATGAAACATAGGGTACTATGTGATAATTAATTACCAAACTAGAAATATCTTGAGTACAGTCGCTAGTGCACTTGCCAGTGAGACAGACAGCACTGAAGATAGTGAAGATTACCCCAGAACATTTTGGGAAACCTCTACTTTACACAATGAATACAAAAACAATGCCAAATCATCGATCAGTTGTTTGCATGATAATGTACCCTGACCCATCCAGGTCTATATGGACACCCAAGTAGCAAGTAGAATAACACAAGTGAAAACAATCTATTTAGAAAATGGAGTTTAGAATATGGGAGACATGGAGAAGTAATAAAAAGAAAACCAATAGAAATGAGAAAAACATGCACGTAAGGAAAGTTTTATTCCAATTACTCTGCTTTATATCATCAAGTGTTTTCTTTCTCTTGAAAAATCTGTTTCTTTAAGACATACGGTCCACATTTTACAATTAACTTTCAAATAATCTCTACTTTTTTAATTCTTGCTGAAATTCTGCATTGGTTCCAAAGATTCCATTTAATATGCAAAATAATATCTTGGGTTCATCACTCGGGATGCCACCTCTAAAAAAAAACGGCTGACTATAGCTAATTATTACTAAAAGGTTTAGGAAACCATTTTACACATAAATAACACAACCTGTATTTTTTTATGTTCTATAATTTTTTCCTTACCTTATTGTGTAGGGTTAGGGCATGGTTGTGATGCAGTAAAGCAGTAAATTGATTGACAGATGGTTATGATCAGCATCCACTGTCCTATATAGGATAATTGGGTAAATACTGTACACCTAACCACATAACTATATGCATACTGATATGATCGCTGTGCTTAACTGTCCCAAGTTAAAAAAAACAACTGCACATTAAATCTTTTTACCGGCAACTGGCAAGGCAGTACAGAAACAGTCCAGGCTGGTTAAAAAGCAGCGAGGTGGCAACCCTATTGATCACCAATGTTTTCCTTTTAAATGCTTTTTTGTTAATGTACTGTATGTTGGTTTGACCCGAATATCCTTTTCATACAAACGCGTTATGACAGCTCAGAACCAGCAATGATGCTGCGTTGTGGTTTGTGTGAATTGCCTATACCATCACAGAGCCGTTGTATTTTAAGCCATCTTGCGAGGTGGTTCAGAGGCAGCACTGAACCGTCTCAACTCTTGTGTGAAAGGCTATTCCGACTTGCTTTTGGATTTACAGTCAACATCCCAAGTGACTATATGTATACCGGATGTGGTGGGTATTTTTGTCCTTGGTTTTACATGCTTTCATTTATTTCAAATACAATGGCTGATCAAGAACGATGTAAAAATTGGAGTTTAACTTATGGCCTGACAAGGAGGTGAATTCATAAATAGAATGGATGGTGTGTGATGCTGTAATTTATGGGCGATTTGCCGTTGCCATGAAAACGATCTGGTGACTGACAGGTTTGAAAGTTATACTCACATAATCCCCTTGGCTGTGTGTTCTGACAGTATTATACTGGCATAGATTACGAAATTTCTGTGTGAATAGGTATTTTAAAGAATTTTTTTGTGTCTCTGAGGCAGCTCAGTAGCACCATTTGTGTGTGAAAGGGGCTATAAACCACCTCTGGAGGCAGCGATTCAATCCTGAGAGCATCGTGACAATATGGATTAAATTATATTGCTTGAAATTAATATGTGTGATAGTGTGACCGAGGTATACCTTATAAACAGGCTGGAGCCTATGCAGTTGCAACACAGGTCTTTGTTTTATTAATTTCCCACACAGGGATATTTGACTTGATAAATAAAATAAACAAAATAAACAAAATAACCCCAGCTCGTACTCAAGCACTAACTTCACAATCAGTTGTGGTTCCTGACTACAGTGTCAGGACGGCTAAGCTATTTCCCTTATAACAAAACACACTGTAATAGATTACTTCCTAACCTGAAATAAATGTACATATAAAAACATACAGTATCCATGACAGATGGAACTCCGCACAGTAAACAGTGGTCTTCAGAACAGAGATGGTACACATTCAATATTTTATTGCATTAATAACACACACAGTTGGCTTCAGGAATGAATAGCCACACTTCAACTTCTCCTTACAACCCTCAATGAACCCCACAGACAAACTTCCTTTATACAGGTGTCAATTATCTTAATATCCCTTTAAAGACAGTAAGTTTCAATCAACACATGATCAGGACCTATTTGCACCTTAACCAACCCATTACCTTATCAGTTACACAAGTACCTTTCAAACACACAGATATCTATGGAAAACAGTGGGCCTAGTGGGGAAAACCAGAGATTAGATAAACCCAGGGAATAAAGCTGTCTTTACTCTCCAGCTCACATATTGATTTTTAATGACTATGTCACATATGGTAAATGACATCTATCCGTCATAATAGAGAACTTTGCATTCGCCAGTGTTCTTTTTTTGTTAAACATTGTGATCTAGTTTCTATTTATGTAATATTCTTCCTTTCTTCCACACAGTCAAACAAATAAATCAGGTTTGTGCAGGAGAAAAAAAAAAAACTTCTTGGTCTGTAAGAATTCAATCAAGGCTCCACGATAAGGTTAAAAGTGTTGGATAGACTCTTTACCTACTGGAACTTTTATTCTTAAACTCAAGTGAACTTTGCATTACGACAAGATCACTGAAAATTTCACTTAATGATATGCTGCTGGTAACCATGTAACTAGAACAACTGAGGTGTGAGGTTTTGTTAGCCTGACAAGATCGTTCATCACGAATGGAACCAATATTGTTTTTAATTACCAGTATTAGTGATGAGCGCTTTTTATTTATTGCCCTCTGTAAAGAGTAATCTCCACTTTGTATGCTTTATATGCAAATTTCTGGCTACATTACAGTGGTCTATTCTATTTAAGAAAAAAATGGCGGAGCAGCATATACTTATTATGTTGTCATGTGACATTTGGTAAGCATTTACTGGTTTGAAATGGAGAAACCTTTTGCTCCTATTGTGTACCTTCACTTGAGGTTTAATGTTCTTGTTTGAAATTTACAGAAATTACAGAAAGCCCCAAAGGAAACATTCCTCACTACCAAGCATGCTAGCTCTAACCATTTTTGCTGTCCCCTATATTTTTGGTTGTTGTAATAAATTATTTGTTACTTTGAAGAAGCACCAGAACACACATTTTAAATGTGAAAAACTAAATATTTTAACTAAATTGCTACATTTCTTTTCAAATATAGAGAATTCAGATTTTTTAATAGTTTTGAAAATGCTTTCTTTTTTGTCTACTTGCTAATGGACAAATACATTACAGATACACCAAATGTTCCACAAATGTTATCAATTGCTGGTGTTCTGCTTTAAAGCTCACAGTTTTAGAGCTGCAGTTCCTCATAATAATGTCCAATGTAGCACTGAAATATAGTTTATTGTTATTTATTTACTGCATTCATTGAAATAATTCCACAACAGTCTTTTCGCTAGTATTATAATAAATAAATGTGGGGGAGGGGGATCAAAATGTTAAAGTGATACAGAAAAACAATAATCATTCTGAAAGCAATGTCTGCTTATTGACCTTTAAAAGGAGATAAGGCAATTACGCTGAATGCAACATGTCTCCTTCTTAACCCTCGACAATTACAACCAATTTTACATTTAGTGTAATGGAGACTGGGAACCAGATGGCTGTAGGAGTGACGTCAGACCAGGAAATGAATCCATAACACTGTAGGACAGACAGGACAAAACAAGTATCATGCTGGTGTAGACCCAGCACGCATGCAATTGTTAAGGTTTTTAGTTTCACTTTCTTTACCTCCTGACTCGTTCCTCCTCTTGAACACACTAACACTAACTTCTTATAGTGGTGACCGAGTGATTAACTAGTTATCAATTATCTTATTACCCCTCGATCACATTCTGCACTGGTTTATTTCTTCTGCTTGATTGTCAGCTAATTAAATAATCAGTCGCTGACAGTCATGCATTCTCACAAGGTTTTTAAAAACAGTAACCAATAATGGTGGACAACACCTCGCTTGTCCTGCCAAACAGAATAATACAACAAAACAAAATATAAAACACACTATACATGGGGCGGGGAGTACCCCATCACAAGACCCATTATACATAAGTTGTGCCATATACAGTGCCGCGAAAAAGTATTTGACCTGTCTGATTTTCTGCATTTTTGCATATTTTTGACACCGAATGTTATCAGATCTAAATCAACCAAATCTAATATTAGATAAAAGGGATCCTGAGTAAACAAATAACACAACATTTTGATACTTATCAAAATTATTTATTAAAGAAAGTTATGCAACACCCAATGCCCCAGTGTGAAAAAGTAATCATCAATAACTGGTTATGCCACCTTTAGCAGCTATAACTGCAACCAAACACTTCCTGTAGTTACTGATCAGCATCATGGAGGAATTTTGGCCCACTCCTTCATGCAGAAGTGCTTCAATTCAGTGACATTTGTGGGTTTTTGAGCATAAACTGCTCGTTTCATATCCTGCCACAACATCTCAATGGGGTTTAGGTCTGGACTTTGACTAGGCCATTACAAAACTTTAAATTTCTTGTTCTTCAACCATTCTGATGTAGTCTTGCTTGTGTGTTTCAGATCATTGTCTTGCTGCATGACCCAGCTGCATTTCAGCTTGAGCTCATGGACGGATGGCCTGACATTCTCCTGTAGAATTCTCTGATACAGAGCAGAATTCATGGTTCCTTCAATGATTGCTATCTCTTGGAGAGATTTTGGCAGGACGGCCACTCCTTAGAAGATTCACTACTGTCCCAAACTTTCTCCATTTGGACAATATGGCTTTGACTGAAGTTTGGTGGAGCCCCAGAGCCTTAAAAATGGCTTTGTAACCCTTTCCAGACTGATAGGCATCAACGACATTTTTTTCCCCCAGAGGTTTTCAGGAATTTCTTTTGATCGTGGTATGATGTGCCCGTAGAACCTGTGTGCTGACAACTTCACTTTGATGGTAAGGGCCAAAGTTAGTCAGCTTTATATTGAGCAGGGCTGACCCAAATCAGGCCTGATTGTTAACCAGAAGTATTCAAAAGGCTGGCCCTAATTATCCCTTTAAATGGGTTGAGTTAACTAGGGGGCAATAACTTTTTCACACCTGAGGATTGCATGTTTGATTATCTCGCACACCAAACAAATGAAAGCACCAACTTTAGTGTCATTTGTTTCTCTCAGACTCTCTCTGTATACTACTACAACCCACAAAAAGATCTGACCAAATTCAATGTGAAAAATGTGCAAAAATGCAGAAAATTAGACAGTGGGCAAATACTTTTTTCACGGCACTGTATATATAGTTATCTTCAAATAAGTTATTAGCAGTCTGCCTGGAAGATTAAAGCCATAACATATGCCATTTTGTATGTGGGCAAGAAAGTGAAGTAGAAGCTAGCAAATCTTTATCTTATCTAGAAGGACTTATGTCTTAGCCTTTCGGTATTAACATTTAGATGGGATGTAATTCAAGCTCTGATTTTTTTCTTCATGTTTATTAAAACTGTATCAGGGATGCTCCATATTTTACACAGCAGGTTTTCAAAACAAATAAAACTAAGGCTATACCTATGGCAAATTCTTTAGGAAATGTGCATAACATTTTACTATGTTGATACGTAGAGTGAATTTAGAAAACATACCTGCATCTACACAGTGCATTTTCCCAATGCAGTTAAAACAACATAGACTCACTATATCAAAACAAGTATGACTAATTAATTGGAAGCACATTCATACCCCACCTCAGGTGTAGATTCTAAACTAAGCTATTGTATCAGTATCAGTTTTTGGATATACAGTATGTAAAACTTTACTATTACATATGGCATATGGACAGAGAGACAGACAGGAGTAATGGCTACTCTGTTTTAAGTTTCGTCCTAAGTAATAAGCAGTTCTCTCTCTCTCTCTCTCTCTCTCTCTCTCTCTCTCTCTCTCTCTCTCTCTCTCTATATATATATATATATATATATAGGCCAGCAGCCTCTATATTCTCTGGGATTAAGACATATTCAATAATTTGTGTTAGCGAGTTTCTTGAATATTGTACAAGAAGTTCTATAGATGTACAATATGCAAAACTCAAGCCTGTCTCCACTATGCACCTGTAGTGTTGCATAACAAACTTGTCATTATGCCATTTTTAATATACAGTTACACATAGCAGAGATGAATATCAAATGAAAGTCCAGTATCCAGACATGAGCAGGCAAGATAGTACTTTTATTATTATTATTATTATGATGATGATGAAAATGTCTGCACTCAAGTCTTGTTTTTTTTTTTTTAAATGGCAGAGGTGGAATGCATTACACAAATACATGTTTACATGTGTAAGTCCAATCGGACCAACATCAACATTATTATGATGACATGAAAGTCAGTAAAGTACAGAAGGCTCATGATGCATAATAGACAAGAGATGGAAGGATCTGTGGTGTTATCAACGGATCTGTGGTGCTATCAACTGTTCTGTTGCATAAACAGAAGGTAAAGTACTTAATTGACATGTATGATCAGCCTTTCACCTTAGATGCTTAAAGGTTTAAGTAACTCAATGTGTAGCATTCAAGAATGTCCAATTTTCTATTTAGCATTTTGTATATGCATTTTTATGGTGATTCCTGCTGTGAAATCATGGTTGCTTTTAGGCATTTAAATGTCTCTTAAATTCAAAGTATTACAGCAAAATGTACAGCCAAGCTTTTCCTAACAGATGATTCATTTTCAACCATGAAAACAATTACCATTGCCTGCTTATGCCTTTCAGATTTGCCTGGTTACATCTCTAACTATTAGGAGGCAAAGTCTACTAATGGATGCAACTGCAAAAGAAAAATAAGTCATTACATGGTCAGCAGAGGCAGCTTTTTGTTGTCAAAACTGATGTCAAGCTAGCATAATAATAAGTCCAACAGGAACAAAATGCAGATGGTGTCAAATGTTCAATACTGGCTCCCACATCATAGATGACCAATCATAATGTATTTGTAATTCATGAACGCTGACATTTTGACACACAGAAAAGAGCTAGAATGAGAATAATGGGAACAAAGCTTTCCACACTGGTTCAAATGTGAAATGGATTATGCAGCAGGAAGGGACACCTAAGAGCCTTGCACAGCAGCTGAATATTAAAACTATAAAAAAAACATAAAAACAATTACCCCCTGTAACAGGGGTCTTACTACTCGTGATGTAAGCAGTACTTCAAATGAATGACTGTGTGGCAGGCTGGCAAGTGGATAGAGGCCCAGAGACAGTCTGCAGTTCAAAAAAAATACTAATTTTATTATAAATAACACAAAATAAAAGTGCATAAGGACAAAAAAGGGATTTAAACACAAAAAAACCAATACAAAAAACAAACTTACAAAAATAAAGGTTTCCAGGCTGGACAATGCCTTCACTGGAACCACAAACCACAAACCACAAACCACAAACCACAAACCACAAACCACAAACCACAAACCACAAACCACAAACCACAAACCACAAACCACAAACCACAAACCACAAACCAGCTTCCTCAGCTCCCTCCTCTCAAATGAGAAGCAAAGGCCTCCTTTTATGTCAAGTGGCTGGGCGTTGATTGATCGTTAAATAACCTAATCAACTAATCAACCCCAGCCACCTGAACATAATAAACCCAGGCAGGTAGGGGAAATTAACCTCATCCCTGCCAATTTAAAAAGGGCAGAGCTTTGCTCTGCCACAGACTGATTGAATGATCTGGCTGTTCACTGCTTGATTGACAGGAGATGGAGACAGGAGGTTAGGATTGACACTCCCCGCAGGCACGCAGGTTTAATTTTTCCACACAGGAACTCCAGGTGACGCTACCAGCAATGGTAACTCACTTGGGACATATGGCCAGCATACACAAGGCAAAATAAACACTACAAAAAAAAGATGATTATAAAGAAGCCATGAAAACAGCTTGCACTACTCTGCTAACAAATGGAGGTCCCTGCTATATTGGGTGGGATCTACTACCACAAAGCTAACTCCCTGTTGCTTGGGAAAATTCACCCAAATCCAACCTCGGATATTCACTCGATCGTTGTTGGAGGTGATCACTTAGTTTCCTGAATTCAGTCGTTCATCAGCACAGACGGACCGATGTTTCAGCAGCAGTAGCGCTCTGACTCCTATGGCTTTACAGCAGCCCTGATCTAGACCCTTTTATGCCACGCCCACCTGCTGATTAGGAGCTCGCAGCTGGTAATCACACACACACACACTACCCATTCCCACAATTAAACACAGCAGACAGGTTGCTACACACAGAGTGTCAGGCTCCTTATTAAAACTAGGGATGCACCAAATACAAGTTTTTGAGATTCAGCTGAATACCGAATCCATCTAAAAGATTCAGCCAAATAACAAATCTACAAAAACTGTCAAGAAAAACTGAAGGAAACTGTTGAATGAAAAACAGACTGCTAGCAAGGGATGTGCACAATTTATTGTTTTGAGCCTTTTAGTTCATTGTATTTTTATTACTGAATGGAAAGCTATCCCTGAATAAGATTTCAGTTTGAAACTTAAACAATTTACAGCTAACCCCGTCCCCCACAACAGAAACGTCAAAATGCAGAACTGTTTACCTTTATAAGAAAGGAGAACTGCATCTTTGCCATAACCCACTATTTTCTTTAATGACGTTTAAGGACACTTTGAGGAAAGTCAGGTTTTGTGACTCACCTCTCTAAACTACAATGTAATCAGTAAAGTCAGTGTGAAATGTGATAGCTGCCGCTAAATTAACTGAATTAATAATTAATGTTGTTTTAAAAGCACACACATGCATGCGAGGATCTTTTCCATCAATCAAACCTATACAGCAGCTGATTGGCTTTCTGAGTCTCTGACTGGGTGAGACTGCATGAAGCAAGAAATATGAAACAAATAGAAACTTTACCTGCTGCCACAAGGTTAAATGAAAGAGTGCAGGTGAGTACAAAGCAATAATTGTGTTGTACTATTTTGATAGATATTGTTTACTGTATAAAAAAATTTAAGCAATAAGATTATTGGTTGTTACGAGGTTATCCAGATAGAATCAACACCACAACGCGTGTTTAGTACCTACGCCACCAGTAATAGGGAGTTGTGACAGAGTTCATCAAACGTGTTCTTGTTATTAAATACAAAAGTTACGGTCAGTACCGGATTCATGTCTTTTATTTAAAGAAGAATTGCACACATAGGAGGGATGTATTAAAACGGATGTGTGTCTGGGCGGAGATAAGATTCTGATTCTGTTCATTGGCCGAATCAGAAACCTGCTCAAAAAGTAGGTATTTGGACCAAATCTGAAACTGAATCCTGGATACGGGCATCACTAATTAAAACAAATTCCACCATTATTTATTTCTATAATGACAACACTCATATTTACAATAAACAACCACAGAAGCCCCCTCCCTATGTGCACAGCCACAGCCTTGCTACACCCCGTTGCCCAGCTCAACAACCTTCAATGGTACTATGGACTTGACAAGTATCATGAGGAAATCATGACCTTCAAAAAACTGGAAGCTTCAGGGTGGATTAAAAGTGCTTTATAGACTTGTGGCAGCCATCCCATCACCAGCAGAAGATTATATGATTTTGGGTCCCATGGTATATTTTCCATATAGTATATGCATTTACCAGTGGAGTGCCGTAACACAATGAACTAGGGTAGCAGTTTCTTCACAAAATGGTCGATCATGTCCTTGTAAAATTCGATTTTCGACTTTTAAAAGTTGATTTTCAATTGAAATAATCGCCAGGGATGACAAACGATCTTGTCCAGTGGTATTCCTGGAATAATTGATCAGTTTCTGTGTAGAAAAATATATTTCTACTGAGTTCACATAAACAGGAATGGCTAATACCAGGCAGGTTAGGGCATACAATTCTGGCATTTTGTATTTAAGTCCAGTGGTATGGAGAAATTGAACAGATCACCTGGATGCTTTCCTTGGAAATCTATTGTTAAATTCATGGCTAACTGAACTTGAATGCTATCCGTGATGTCAAAGTACAGTTCAGGTGTGAAATTAATACACTAGCAGAATGTACAGTGTCACGGTGAACCTCTTCTAGATTCTCTAGAATGTGCTGAAAAAGTTCTTTCAAATCTTGCTTTTTATCATACACTGTGCGGACTAGCCGAGAAGAGAAATTCCAGGGAAGGCATCTTTGGCAGATTTCATCCAACAATTGTGTGCTCTTTGGGGACCTTAAGAAAAATGCTGCCACTCCTCCTTGATTGCTAAAAAAATATCTTGCACTCTGATTTTTTAAGTGCTTTGAACAGTAAATGAAGTGCATGGGCATAACAATCAACAAATAGTGCTTGTAGTATAGCTTGTTTCACACAAGCTTGCACACCATTAAGCTCAGATGCCACAACTGAAGCCCTGTCATAGCACTAGGCAACTAATGTGTAGGAACTGTCAAATTCCTTCAGAAAGTGAAAAACTAAATCTGAGATGTCAGAAGCATGTTTACATTCACAAAATTCAGAAATCCTTCTTTCGGGCCTCTCTACAACATACCTAAAACACAAGAAGGCTGCGTTTCCAACATAAGTTGTTTTGTCTACCTTTACAGCTACGTACTTAGCTTCCTATACTTCTGCATTTATTGTATCTAACAGAACCTGAGCCACCGAAGAGATTAAGTCATTCTGAATCTTGTTAGAGGTACCAGAGAGTACTGTGGCTGTTGACAAGTGATTACGTAACACAGTCATAGTCAGAAATCCGAGAAAGTAATTCCACATCATTATCTCTATTTGAGGAGTTGATGCCTTCATTGTACCATCTGAATGCCAGTTCTTGATTGCCAAGGTAAACAACACAATTAATCAAGTGATTAAGAACCTCACAATTTTTCTTACTTTTCATTGTGATGTACTGACATATCCCTACACTTCTGCTTATCCAGAGGAACTTCAATCCGGGTTTGTCCAAAACTTTTGACTGTTACAGTGGCTCGCCAGTGACTTTGGGAATGCTCGTGTTTTTGTGCTGACTTTGTTAGACATCCTAAGCCCCTTTCACTCTAGCACTTCTAACCATGTCCGGACTTGGGTTCTGGCTACCCATGCCACAATCCCATGTAGTGTGAAACCACGTACCTGGGGGTACCCGGGTTAACCTGGATCCCAGCAACCCACCGCAGGATGTAGGTTGACATGCTTTGACCCGGGTTGAGCGAGACAACATGCATGATGGCTCATAGCCAACAAAATAACAAACAGCCATGCCTGCATGAATATTTCACTTCCTCAAGGAATGCTTTTGTTTATTCTGTTTTCTGTATTTTGTTTTCTTGCTTGAGACACACCATGATCCAGAATTGCAGCAGGGATGAAAAAACATTTGCTCAAATCAACATTTGCGCCAAGGGTTCCATCCAGAGAATCTTGGATGGAAGCGTCCGGGGCTTTGATACACATATTGTTCACTTGAGTCTGTCACCCAGGTAAACCTTGCTTTATCAAAAGCAGTGTGAAATCATGTAGCCAACCATAATATGACATTGGGTCCTGACCCGGGTAGAGCATGCCAGTGTGAAAGTGTAGATTGCTCTAGCCAGTGCCGTTCGAAATCACCTTTTCTGTACTGAACAAAAGACAATTCCAGCAGTATATATATTTTTAATTGACTACTACCTGTAAGCCACGGATACCGTTCATAATTAAAATTATGAAGTGGCGATTATGCCCCTTCCCTTCCAATGTCAGTTTGGGTAGTGGTGCTGTAGGCCTTCTTTTTAACTATCTCTGTTTTTTTCTATATTGGAGGATTGTAACATGTTTACAAGATTTAAAACGAGATGTTCTTGCTTGCAATATTTCAAGCTATATTACAGTATGACAGGGAGTATTTACACGCTCATGGAATTTAAAGCAGAATTGTAAAATGTAAAAAAATGCATAAATACACAAAAGCCCCAGCAATTATGCCTGTGATTATAAGGATTCCATTGTAAAAGATAGCAAAAAGGTACAGCTGAAGTGTGCAAGTACTGTCAAGTTACTATACATATTGTGAAAGAAAAAACAAAGTAACCAAAATTATTTTTATATAAAAACAGTTTACATAAAACAAAAAAATTGCTACAAATAAGCACCAAAAAATGAAATTAATAAAAACCAAAAAACAGAAACCCCGGCCATAATACAGTGCTTGTGGTTAACCTGGTTTAGAAAGTAATTTGAGTAATCTTATTTTCAATCTTGAATCAGAAGAACCTGACCTTTTAAAATAAAAAGTAAACTTTATCATCTTTTCTTTGTTTCAACAGCTAAACAAGCTTATTGGTCTATAATCATTCAGTGGTGTCTTATTTTCTGGATTATTTTAAACTTGTTTTATTCGTAAAACATATAGTATTTGGACAGATACAGTACATGTAAATACCAAAAATGTCTGCAGCACAGTTAACCAAGGTTTCATGTGGGTTCACAGAAAAAAAAAAGACAATAAAGGCTGGACTGTATTTCTGCAAGAAAGAAGGACTCACAGTAACTCAAGCCTGGACAGTTGACAGAGCCACTTCTGTACTGTAAAGAAGTGCAGTCTGGTTTGTGAAAAACATCCTGTAGCAGATATAGAGCAAGAACAATCTTCAGCTAACAAAATCATTAAAAAGCACCACACAACAGTGTGCAGGTTGGCATGCTAATTAACTAATTCCTGTAGTACAGTACTATATATTTTCCTTTACATATAGAAATGTCATAAAAAGAAAACTACTCAAAAACTAAATTTGAAAATAAACAAAAAAACTGAACTGGATTGAAATGCGTTTGTGCTGTAGTAGGAATGCTTTGTATGGTGTTATTGTTTCCAACAAAACTCACCACACCAAATTGGACAGGTGCTGTACAGTAACATAAAACAGACACTTGCTGAGATATATTACCCTGAATTCAGCCATTGCTTATGAGGCATTGTCACAAAGACGGCCGAAGTGGGCAGCGTCAGAACCAGGAATGAATACAAAAAACTGGACTGATGATGTGAAATGATGATGGCGCTTGCTTGCGCTGGTTTATTGCAAAATAAAAGGGTTTAACAAACAAACAGAAACAGGACACGGCACTTTACGCCAAAATAAATAGACAAACAAAACGGACTATACAGACAAACACAGCGCACGGACAGACACACTAACAAACATAGTGAGCAGATAAATAAACAAGTATCGTGCTGGTCCCACCAGCACGCAATAGCAATTGAGATTTTAACTCTCCTACTCTTTCTCCTGTTCTCCACTCACCGAACACCCAACAGCGAGTGAGTAAAATGTGCATCTATATATACTGTTGTGCTGGGATTCAATTACTAATTAATTATTCACTTGAATCCCAGCACGTGAATTAATTAGTGCAACCTTGTGCTCACATACTAACTACTTTAAATGTACGTGAAGTGATGTACAGTCCCGTGCCTAAATACAAATATACATTTTAAACACTCGTGTTACACAAACCCGTTTATATCCCGTGTACCAATGACTATAAACCAACATTTAACACACCACATGCAACATATAACAGATAATATACACAAGGGCGGGCACTTTGTCACAGGCATTGATGGGTAGGTTGTTCAAAGGGCATTATTGAAATGGAGCATCAACACACAAAACTCTTCAATGCATTGAATCCCCTCAAATGTACTTGCAGGTAGATGTAAAAAATGACTAATATCTATTTAGTTAAATCTAAATTTCGCAGTATTTAATTTTCATATACATTTGTCAGGAAAACTACACAAAAAGCAGCACATATTTCCATGGAAACCAGCTTAAAGAGTTAAAGATCACAAAACGTAATCAGCCGAGGCTCTCAGGATTTACAAAATGAAAAAAATACTATGTGAAAAAATACTTGAAATACAGACTTAAAACAACAGACTTGTATGTACAGTATAAGTAAATAAAAACATACCACACTGTGCAGCCACATTCAAAATGCACAAACCATCCAGCACTTTTCATCACAGCTTATAGCCTTCCTTCTTTACTGACAGACTCACCACAAGCTTCTATTAACAGCATTCAACACACATTATTTTCAATAAACCTATAGTCCCTTCACATTATAAAGTGGCCTTTATAAGAATACTGTAAAGGGACAGGCATATGGAATTAATGGACCCTAGTCCAAAAACATTATTTTGTGTTTGTAAAAGATTAGGTGTTTTAAAACCGTCCAAATCCTCATGCCAAACCTTATTAATAATTGAAAATAAATGTACTTAAATAAAGCGTCTATGTAATGTAAATAATTTCAGTAAATTTTACCTAATAAATATTGTCATCATTTAGTAGGCATCAGATTTTCCTATATTAAAATACACACATTATAGTAAAGGTGAGAGTGATTTTTACAGGTAATTTATTTTAAACTGCTAGTGATGAATATGTAACAAATGCTCCTTGCAGAAACTTCCATGCTACACTTCCAGTCAACTTTATAAGGTCACACGAATGACCTGTCAACATTGAAAACACGTCAGTCATTGTACAAGCGGTGATTTTCTTTACAAAATGTGAACCAATGCACATCTAAAGATAATTAAAACGTGTGATCTACAAAGGTATTAGACTTACTGAAATTATTTAGTTAACTATACATAGAATATTAAAAATCCTTGAATTTGGGCTAGATTACCAACCTGTCAGTGTGCGTAGAAAAAAAAAAAAAAAAAAAAAAAAAAACTAGACATACTGCTAGAGGCTACAAAAGTTATTATTTGATTATTTATTATTTGAAATCTATTAAAGATGATTTGAAATCTATAAAATGTTTTATGCATTAGACAGGGGCGCCATTTGTTTTCAGGCTACCGGAATGCATAGCTGCTCTATAATGTCTTTTTCACAGTGGATCAGCGGAAAATGATATTTATATTAAGGTGGTAGACTACATTATTAGATACACTCTGGTTGAACTGTACTGTTCTAATTACTGTTTTAAAATGTTACATTTCTTAAATATACATTTGTATGGAAAGAAATGATTAGGCAATGTTATACATGAAAATCAGTGGATTTCTTTTTCTAACAGATTTTCGCCGGGTGCAATTGTTGGTATTAGTTTGGCAAATTAAAGGTTCTTTTCGTACATGAAAAGGATAAAAACAAAAACCTGCGTACAGCTACTAGGGATGAGAGATTGAGCGATATTTTGGTTATTGCGAGATAACCAAACAAGCAAAAACATTAGACTTACAAATATAGGCTGGTGTTCATAAGTTTGCCAAGATGAAAGGGAGAGGCCATCCTGTTTTATTTTAGTTTATTTGTGATTATCTGTGTAAACATGTTATTTAAAACTTTACTACATATTTCTACTTTTGACATTTACAGGAATGTGATGCTTATTTAGCAGTTTATATTCATTGGTTTATAGTTCATACATGTCATTCTTTGTAGAAAGCAGGTGACATGTAACAACTCGAGGCTGTAAGCATGTATCCAATCTGGCGAAATGTTACAATCTGCATTCTTACCCCTGGCTTTTTTTGTAAAGCCCATGCATGACACATTTTTTCAGTGATCTGAGAGTAGTCTAATGTCCCTACTGTAATCTGCTATTGTAACAAAAAAAAAAATTATAAAAAAATTATGTTGTACCGCTATTTGTTTCAGTTTAGGGGACAGATATGGCACCTTGTTCCCTTTCCAATCGAAGACAACCACCAAAACATTACTTATGGGATATGCCATTCTATTGGTAGGTGTTCACTCAGCTCTTTATATCAGAGTTGCCGATAGGCCTCTTCCTGGAGTGATGTCCTCGGTCCCGCCTACCAAGGGATTAAGCCATGTTCTCTTTTTGCCCCTCAAGGTGGTAAGGTAAGACCCCTGTGTTTACAACTGAACAAATTTTGAAAGAGCTTTTCCGAGTCGACTGCAGTTCCCCTGTATTCGTACTGAAAGCTGGCTTGCTGCTTTTGTGGAATCAGCGGTTCTAAAATAAATTCTACTCCTTTCTTCAGTAGCCTGCCTCACTTGCGTTACGTCTTTTGTACTATTTGTTGTATATGAATGACTGCCTGTGCAGTATTAATTTAAAGAGTGCGTGTGTGATGTATTTTCAGCCTACACTCTTGGGGAGAACACCATGCCTCCACTGGGACTAGGCTACCGTGAGCACAGTTGGGCGAAATATAAATAAACAAATATTATTGTGTACTGTTGTTGTTGCATGTCCACCTGTGTGTTTGACCCTGTCGCACAACACCGCTTTGCCTGTGTTGTGCTGTAAATTTTAGCTGCAGTGCAGTTTAAAAAAAAAAAAAAAACAACCAGTCAGCCATGTAATTCCTCCACCGGCTGCCTCGGCCTTCTAACCCCGGTGTGTCTGGCCTTCGAAAAAAAGTGTGTTCTCCCCCCCTGTTGTTTTTCAGTTCACCCACCGTGGCTTTAGCCTGTGTGCTCCCTGGTTTAAGCTACGCACTGATCGGGTGTGTGACTACACGCGGTCAGGGCAGGCACTGCTGTTTTAGTTGCTCCCCGGTGCTCTGGGACATCGGTTCACACTCAGCCCTTGGCACTTCGGTGCCTCGGTGCGCACAGTACTCGGTGCTGGACTTCGGTGCCTCACTGCACGTAGCACCTCAGTGCATACGGTGCTCAGTGAACGTGGAACTCGTGTTCATTCAGAAGCAACTCCTACCTCCCCTGACCATTCCTTTGGACAAACAGTAGACGAAATCCTGCAGTGCTCTCACCAAGAATGCAAGACATCTCAGCAGGTAGCCTCAATGCTCCCCTCCTGTACTCTGGTATGGGAGACAACGAGATGCTGGTGTCTGCCGTACTCGCCAGTCTGTCTGGCTGGGTGGTTTATAACAGTGGACCGAAAGGACTCGTATTCCACATCCCTATTCATCCAGCGCACAGGGAGTGTCTTTGAGTTTTCTGTGCTGCCATTTGGACTCCTTAGCCCCCCCACGTGCAAAGAACGGTCTACTTGGGTCTCCGGCTGGATTCCCTTACGGTGCAACCCTACCTGTCGGACGACAGAGTAGCTGCCATGTCTGGCCCTGTTCAACAAGGGTTCACAGGGGCTAGGTATTAGTGTTACTAAGGTATGTATTTTGTACAGTATATATCAGGTGTTGATACCACATTTAACTTCACCAAGGCACACTTGTATATGTAACAAACAACCAAGTTAGAAGTTCATCAAATCTACAAACATGTGGTGTGTTCAGGAGATCATTCTGTGCAGATTCTGTGCAGAATGATCTCCTTGAACGCACCCATGGTCCTCATGCAGCCCATGCAGGATGCGAGTTAAAGACACAATTCAGGCTAACTAACCTTTAATTTTCAATTCATACCATGTGTGGTTTATTTGTTGAAACATATTTTCTTATGTGAACAGACATGTTTTTCAAATAGCAGATTGGCATTGGCCTGACACTGCAGTCACTAACGATACCTTTAACATAGCTAGTCCTTTCAAGGTCGAGCCCGAATATTTTGGGCCCCACCCTTTCAAAGCACTGCCTCGTTTGTTTTTCAATTGTATCATTTCAAATGGAGCTGAAATGTGATCTGTGTGTACTTATTGGATAAAAACAGTCTCGTGGACTAAAGGGAATGCTTGATGAACTTTGAACGCAGATAAGTTTGTAGCTAAGAGAGCAAGCAGAGAGAAATAATATTGTGAGGAGTGGGGTAAAAGTTATTAAAATGGAATTCGGCAAATTCTTAACTTCTGTTTTTTTTTTTTTTTTTTGATGGTGAGACATAATACTGCTTTAACAGTGCTGGATAGATGTGTGACTGTCTGTCACAATTTAATTCTGTCTAATCTCATCCTTTCTGCAGTACTTGACAACTGTAAATTTACTTATAATAATAATAATAATTATTATTATTATTGTTGTGAGGGACGAATTGTTGTGCACCCATTTCTTACCTGAACATTAGGTCAATCCTGGAACACTTGGCTGAATATTTAGACATCTCTTCTTCCAAGTTTGTTTTGAAACATTTTTGAGTTGGCATGGTACTCGCAGACTGAACAATTACAGTGACAGTGCCATTGAACACGTGTGATTGAAAATATCTGGAAGCGCGGTCATGTCTAAAATAACAGCGCCCCTCCCTCTATTTGGCCAGCATTAACCAATGATACAGTACGTCTTTCTCATGGCTTAGTGCTGGGAGGTGCACAATAAAAAGAATTGCAAGAATAATACATCATGTTAATTAGTCATTTTCTTGCAGGATGAGATCAGCCTGAATTAAATTGAATTGTGACAGAATGGGCCAGCTGATACTAAGCAAGTTTATGAATGGGTTGTAGACTGAATGACGACGGCAATGACAGGCAATTGTAGTCAACTTTTGTCGTTTTTTTTAATTTGAAAGGCAAGCAGCTTGGGCATTACTGCAATTGCCGCCGGTTATTTCGTGCCTTGTACATGTGTTTTCTAATTTAATCTGAAAATAATCTGAGAAGAGGATAAAAAAAAACTGTATATGTGTGTCTGTCTCTTTCTGTGGTAGTTTAATAAGGTCCAGTAGTTAAAGAAACAGGCTTGTAACCAGGAGGGAGCCGGGTGAAATCTCAACTCAACCACTGACTCATTGTGTGATCCCGAGCAAGTCACTTAACCTCCTTGTACTCTGTCTTTCGGGTGAGACGTTCTTAAGTAACTCTGCAGCTGATGCGTTGTTCATACACCCTAGTCTAGTACCTTTTAAAGCACTTGGTGATGGTGGTCCAATATGAAAGGCGCTATATAAAAATAATATTAGATATTTATTATTATTATTATTATTATTATTATTATTATTATTATTATTATTATTATTTAAATAATAATAATATCACCCGGACCACACATATGTACAAATAAAAACAAGACAAGAACTATTTAACATAAAATATGGAACTCTAACATCTTTTAGAAATACAAATATTATATATATATATATATATATATATATATATATATATATATATATATATATATATATATATATATATATATATATATATATACAGCTCTGGAAAAAATTAAGAGACCACTGCAAATTTTTCTTAAATCAGCATCTCTACATGTATGGCATGAATGAGGTACTGATGAGGGGATCACCTGAACCAAATCTTATTTAATGAGGAAAAGTATAAAAACCACTCCTGTGGTCATCACTATCCTCTTGAAATAGGACCAGCTGGATGGCAAAACAGTGCTAGTAGTACCTCAAAAGTAATTGGAATAAAAAAATAACTATTGACCATGCCCAAAGAGTTGAAAAGGAAAGTTTTGAGTGAGGAAAAGAAGGGTTCAAATCTGGCTTTACTGGCAGAGGGATACAGTGAGCGTCGGGTTGCTTCCATCCTTAAAATTTCAAAGACGGCGGTTCATAAGAACAAGGTCAAGCAGCTCACATTTGGGACAACAAAGTTACAGACCGGCAGAGGGCGAAAACGACTCTCCACTGATCGGGATGACCGCCAACTCATTCAAATGTCACTCAGCAACTGTAGGATGACATCAAGTGACCTACAAAAAGAATGGCAAACGGCAGCTGGGGTGAAGTGCACAGCGAGGACGGTTCGAAACAGGCTCCTAGGGGCAGGGCTGAAGTCGTGCAAAGCTAGAAAAAAGCCCTTCATCAATGAGAAGCAAAAAAGAGCCAGGCTAAGGTTTGCAAAAGACCATAAAGATTGGACCGTAGAGGACTGGAGTAAGGTCATCTTCTCTGATGAGTCAAATTTTCAGCTTTGCCCAACACCTGGTCATCTAATGGTTAGACAGAGACCTGGAGAGGCCTATAAGCCACAGTGTCTCGCACCCAGTGCGAAATGTGGTGGAGGATCGGTGATGATCTGGGAGTGCTTCAGCAAGGCTGGAAACGGGCAGATTTGTCTTTGTGAAGGTTGTCCTGGAAGAAAACTTGCTTCCTTCTGCTCTGACAATGTTCCCCAACTCTGAGGATTGGTTTATTCAGCAGGACAATGCTCCATGCCACACAGCCAGGTCAATCAAGGTGTGGATGGAGGACCACCAGATCAAGACCCTGTCATGGCCATCCCAATCTCCAGACCTGAACCCCACTGAAAACCTCTGAATGTGATCAAGAGGAAGACAGATGGTCACAAGCCATCAAACAAAGCCGATGGTTGAATTTTTGCGCCAGGAGTGGCATAAAGTCACCCAACATCAATGTGAAAGACTGGTGGACAGCATGCCAAGATGCATGAAAGCTGTGATGGAAAATCAGGGTTATAATATTGATTTCTGAACTCTTCCTAAGTTAAAACATTAGTATTGTGTTGTTTAAAAATGAATATGAACTTATTTTCTTACACAACACTGCATCTTTTTTGTTATTTTGACCAGTTGTCATTTTCTGCAAATAAATGCTGTAAATGACAATATTTTTATTTGGAATTTGGGAGAAATGTTGTCAGTAGTTTATAGAATAAAACAAAAATGTTCATTTTACCCAAACACATACCTATAAATAGTAAAACCAGAGAAACTGATAATTTTGCAGTGGTCTCTTAATTTTTTCCAGAGCTATATATATATATATATATATATATATATATATATATATATATATATATATATATATATATATATATATATACATACAGTGCCTTGCAAAAGTTTGATATTTTATTTTTAAACACTGAAACTCAGAATCAATTATTGTAAGGTGACATTGGTTTTATGTTGAGAAATATTTTTAAGAAAAATAAAAAACTGAAATATCTTGCTTGCATAAGTATTCAACCCCTGTGCTGTGGAAGCTCCCAGTTTGCACCGATGAAAGAAATTGCCCTAACAAGGACACAATTACCTTACCATTGGCCTCCAACTGTGAACCATTAAAGTTGCTGTCACATTTTCTGGATAAAAACCCCACTGTTGAACGATCATTGGTAAGACTGTGAATCTGAAGGAAAATGAAGACCAAAGAGCATTCTACAGAAGTTAGAGATAAAGTAATACAAATGCATAGATTAGGGAAAGGGTACAAAATAATATCCAAGTGTTTGGATATCCCAGTGAGCACAGTTGGATCAATAATCAGGAAGTGGAAGCTGCATCACACCACCCAGGCACTGCCAAGAAAAGGCCGTCCCTCAAAACTCAGCGCTCAGACAAGAAGGAGACTTGTGAGAGAAGCCACAGAGAGGCCAACAATCACTTTGAAGGAGCTACAGAGTTCAGTGGCTGGGAGTGGAGTAATGGTGCACCAGTCAACCATATCAAGAGCTCTGCATAACACTGGCCTGTATGGGAGGGTGGCAAGAAATAAGCCGTTACTCAAAAAGTACCATCTGAAAGCACATCTGGAGTTTGCCAGAAAGCATGAGAGTGACCCAGCTGCGATGTGGGAAAAGGTTTTGTGGTCAGATGAGACCAAGATAGAGCTTTTTGGCCAAAACTCAAAGTGCTATGTGTGGCACAAACCTAACACTGCCCATGCCTCAAGACACACCATCCCTACAGTGAAGTATGGTGGTGGCAGCATCATGCTGTGGGGATGCTTCTCATCAGCAGGGACTGGGCATCTTGTTACAATTGAAGGAAGAATGGATGGAGCAAAATACAGGAAAATACTGCAAGAGAATCTGCTTCAGTCTGCTAAAAAACTGAAGCTTGGGAGGAAATTCACCTTTCAGCAGGACAATGATCCCAAGCACAAGGCCAAAGCAACATTGGAGTGGCTCAAGAACAAAAAGGTGAATGTCCTACAGTGGCCCAGTCAAAGTCCTGATCTCAATCCCATTGAGAATCTGTGGCACTATTTGAAAATTGCGGTCCACAAGCGTCGTCCAACCAACCTGAACAACCTGGAGCAAATCTGCCAAGAAGAATGGGCCAAAATCACTCCGACACTGTGTGCAAAGCTGGTACATACTTACCCCAAAAGACTTAAAGCTGTTATTGCAGTGAAAGGTGGCTCTACCAAATATTAATGTGTGGGGGTTGAATACTTATGCAAGCAAGATATTTCAGTTTTTTTATTTTTCTTAAAAATATTTCCCAACATAAAACCAATGTCACCTTACAATAATTGATTTTGAGTTTAAGTGTTTTAAAATAAAATATCGAACAGAACGAAATTTCAATGTACCATTTGTAATTCAGTAATATGAGAGAATTGGTCAGGGGTCTGAATACTTTTGCAAGCCACTGTGTGTGTGTGGTGTGTCTGTTATTATATATATATATATATGATATATAAATATATCGGGGACACCACACCACACCACATATATATATATATATATATAGAGACGATTCTGGAAGATTTTGTAAATGCCTCTGAATGCATCCTGTACATCCTCTCAAAAACTGGGTTATGATTCTGGCACAGCTGGATTATTTGCCAGTGTAACCGCGTTGAAAAAACGTTCTGAAACTACTGAATAAAAATCCAAGGAGGCACTACATGCAAGTCGGCTATGTCGTCACCCTGCTGCTTTCCCGTGATTAAATACTAAGATTAATGAAGAACACAGTAAAAGTAAAATAAGATGAATTATATGTTGTTTACCTTTTCAACAGTTTGTCTAATCCTATTCGTCAACATCCATCGTAAGCACTGATAGTATTTTCAAATAATGGCACTTGATGATGTCGTCATTCACCATAGTGTTAGAAGTCTTTGCTGGGTAAAGTTTGAATGCATTTTCTCTTCTCCTGAGAGTACCCCGTGCTTTTTCATACAATTTTAACCACACCCGAATCCTTTTGAAACGAATCCGGAACGCAAGTGTAGATACAGCATATGTTTATCTCTATAGGACGAGTGTCCCTTTTAGTTGTAATGAGGATGCTTAGTCAATGCAAGTAAAGCTCCACCAATTCCAACAAGTGTAATTAATTTACACTGATCCATCAAACATCTCTAAAAAGTATGGTTCAGCCTCTCAGTATATAAATGCATTTTGACACTTTCTGATTACGGTAAATGTAAAATGAATAAGCAGCATTTAGAGTGTCTCTGTTACAGCTGGCTAATAGTGTAAATACAAAAAATAATGATGTCTTCTGTGTATTGGTGGTAAATATGATTTTGGAACATTTAGCAATTAAAAAGAATTACAAATGCTTGATAGTGCTGGTTTACACAACAATAACATCTTTAACTTATCATGCATGTAAAACAGATGTTTCCAAATAGCCCTTACTGCCAAATATTCCCAAAGGATAAGAATCAGAACAGAATTAAAGCTGTTATGCAAAAATAATTGAAAATGTGGGATCACATTACAATAAAACATATAAGTATCTATCCCGTTGATCAACAAAATCCCAGCTCACATTAAGCTTTTGAAATCCATTTCATTAACCTTTCCCTAGCTTCATTATCGTTTTCACTGATCCCCCTGTAATTTTACAGATTAACTTTTCATATATAATTTTGTACAGCACCTTGGAAACTAAAATATCTCATTGGATACTGGAGAGGTCATCAATTCTCTTGAAACGCCCAGTAAAGAATAGAAGACTCAAAGCAATGAGATGATAAAGTTAACACACGATTATGAAATGAACACAGAACACCAGTAAATCATTTTCAAATGCATTTTTTCCTGAGATGGTGTATATAACACTCTGTTTTAAATGTGTGTCTACATCTTGAATTTCCAGGTTCGAACAGATGCATATTTGCATTTGGTCTGTTAGGGTTCCTGTATATTGATTGGTTGACCTTTATGTAGGGGATGTAGTTATTGAGAATGAGTAATGTGAGTGAGACATTAACCATTTGCGGTCCTATGTCGGACCAGGTCCAACATTACAATTTTCCCTTTCCAGTCTGATGTCAGACTCCATTCGACCTCATCAAAAAGATATAAAGCACAGGTCTCTAGTCGTATTTTCTCTGGGAAAAGCAGAAAAAACCTTTCAATGGCTGTGTGAAACTGATAGGAGCCGAATGAAGCTGAAAAAAGGGGCGTATCTCAGCAATTCAGATAACATGGAAACAAACAAAGGAGATAGCTGCTTCCGCATCCAGCGCTCAAAGAATATCACAGACATTTGCAGAGCTTTTTGAGATAGTAATAAAATAATTACTTGGATCGCATTATTGAGGAGTTTGGTGATAAAATGAGTTTGCACGTCTACAAAAGGTATGTAAAAAATACAGTGAACAAGAAGGTGGGGCTTGGCTGGAGATGCAGTACTGTGTCCTATTACGATTCAATGCCTTTTAAACCTGTTTTACTCTGAAAAAATATATATTTAAAACAGCGAGTGTAAGACAAACAGCGCGTGTAAAAATAAATTGACCTGACACGTCTGACAAGCGCTGAATAAATGGACCACTAAGGGTTAAGCAAGACCAAACAGCTGCACTATCCCTTTTGCTCTATACACATCCTCATGTGTATACAGCCTTTTGAAGTTGAACCCACTTATTTTGTATCAAAAGGAATTGGATGTCAAAAGCCACCTCTGAAGAACAGCTACCAGTTGTTTCTGTTGGGATTGGGTAAGTTAAGCAGCGGCTGTTCGGTAACAGAACATCACAGAGCAGAACCCTGGACTGTTTCATGCCTGACTGATACTCATGGTCATCTACAGTTCTTCAAGTTGAAGTCTTCCAAGACACATTGTTTTACTAAAGCACAACACAATAATTAAACTTCAAGTTTGAAGCCAGAACAAAATGGAAGATAGCTAGAGCCCCGTGAAATTCTTTACATTCTTTTTATAAAATTTTTCGTTTTATTTTTCACAAATGTCATTTTATTACTAGGCATGCTCCTTTTCAATATTAATCTGTAAAGCTCATTAAATGTCGAATTCCCCAAAAATATGAATTTGACTGAAATAAATGTATATACGATAAACGTCGGTAAAACCACTTGCTATGTTTTAGTGCATCTCGGGTTCGCACCTGCCCTCCGCCTGTGTGTGGATTGTCTCACCCTGTGTGATGCGCTTGCCTGCGTTAACCAAAATTGCTACATAAATATTTTTATTAAACATTATCCGTTTTTTTTTTTAATTTTTTTTTTTTTTTTACATTTTGACAAAAACCTCTCACAGAAAAATAATTTAGGTCCCATAATTTCTCATTAGCAGAAGTAACGGTAACTTGCAGCCCCCACTCTTTAATCAACTGCCTATTCACAGTAAATACTGTCCATGCCCTCTATAAAAAAAATACAATGACCAAATATCCCTTGCAAAACAATTTGCAGAGATGCTAGGAAGGAAATTTAAATAATGAGAAAACCAAAACTGGTGGTATATTCTGTATACTACCCGCGACCTTGCAAAGGTACCATTGGGACACTGGAAAGTTATCAAAACGATGTTGAACGTGGTGCCACGGAAGGCTCACCTATCTTAAGCCTTGGACCACTTTCGTGCACCGGGACATCTGTATGACGGGATAGGACGTGCATTTACATACAAGTGGAATTCCTACTTGGAGAAAAGATCCTCGAGCAAGATTAAATACAAAATATACATATTTATACTGGCCTGCTATTGTGGGGCTTCATAATAAATGCACATACAGCAATATACCCATTTAAAAAAAAAAAAAAAAAAAAGATAGGACTTGTATTTCAATCCCACTGCACTGAAGCAGTATACAACAGACATGGGGTTTATCAGTATTTTAAGACTAAGAGAAGCAGATTCATTCATTAAAATCCATTCAAAACCAAAACAGCATTTGCTTCAGTGCAAAGTTTGTGAGAATTAGCATACTAATGCAAAAAACAGCTAACGACACTTAACAGTGGCCTCTTTCGACTCTCGTTTCAGCCGACAGTCGCAAAATCTGCACATCATTATTTTATCACCGTCAGCTGCATACATCCCCTCATCCTCAATTTCTTTGCAGCATTGTTTAATTGTTAGGCACGGTTTAGGCATTTTAAAAACAAAAGTCTCTTCTCTTACATCACAATTTTAATTCTCAAACGACTTGCTTCAAATTATACATTTTCGCAAGTACTAGTCTGAGTTTACTTTTCCCTTCAGACCGTGTCTATGGTAACGGCTGAGCCTTGACAACTACGATTGCAAGCATTTATTTAAAGTATGTTCTGTATAAACCTCACAATTTAAAAATGTCACTGTTTGTTTTGTAATGATTGTTTGTGTTATTTCTTTTTATATTTGCATTTTGTTTTATATGTTACATTTCGTGTTATTTTGTATTTGCGAGAAGCACAGGGCTCTTATTGCACAATGCTCCTATTTATTCTACCCGGTAGTTAGAAAGTCCACATCGGTAGAAACAACATTGTTAAAGGGAGACATTCCAAAATGTTTTTGCAAAACAAATTCAGAGATGCTAGGAGAGGAAATTAAAAGAGAAAATTGCAAAACATAGTGTAGCAAATTGTTCAATATACAGACCCACAAGCTTTTTACAAAGGACCATATGGACAGCATGGAACATGTCAATCAAAACGCATGGCTGAAGATGACATGCACTGGGCAGACTTCACCTATGACTTGATCATTGGACCACTTTAGGTACCACTATGACTATCAAATAGACGGAATGGAATGCATAGTAAACAAATATACTAGTCTATTGAATAGAAGTACCAAGCTATGCATTCAAAGTTAACAACATATCTAAGCTTCAAGGTCGCCTAACTAAAATGCCCCTCCTTTTTTCTCTATGTTGTTCTAAGATCCTATGGACCATTCCTCCAATTACATTACATTTATTTTATCATTATCTGGAGGTTTCTCTTAATGTTTGAAACTCTGGATCGTTTTATACCCAGCCATGTGTAACTAGGTGTTAAGTGAAGCTCATCTCAGATGTCTTTGTTGTGTGGCTCCAAATTCAGACGGTGAACATCTCTTTTTAAGCTTATGATGAAAACTTCCCCCAAATAAGAAATGTGGCAAGCCCTGTGGGTAGCACGAAGGACACAAAATTCTATGGCAAGATTGACAAAGACTGCTTCCGACACAATTTGGAATGACTTTTTTCAGCCTGAAGTCTTTTCAAATAACGACGGAAACAACTAAACCAGAGGTCAGAGAAACACTGGAAACTCAGACCAAAACATGGTCTCATTTGAAGTGTTTTTTAAACAAAAGTAAAGACTAGATAAGGTGTACAATTTTAAAAAAGGCAAACAGATGAAACAGTGTTGACTGAAGTAGTGTTGGAGTAAAATGGAGAAAACACTCACAGAATAATGTGTGCCAGTTGTTCTTTGTAACTGACAATTATATCCCTAAAAGTAGACAAATCTAAATGTAAAAAACTAAATTGCCTGGCTTGATTCAATTAAATTCTAAAATATTCAGCGAAAAAAGGCACTTTACAGAGCATTAAAAAAGGACCAAAAATAAAGTACACAGAAAGTGTACACAGAACTGCAAATGCAAGTCAAAGAAGGAAGTTAGAAATCACCCAAGAGAGTTTGAAATGAACCTTGCTAAAGGAGCTAAAACCAATATCCAAAATGTTTTTCCAACCTTACAACAGCAAGAGACCATTCCTCCATGCAAATTAAAACAATATACAATTGAATAGAAGTACCAAGCTATGCATTCAAAGTTAACAACATATCTAAGCTTCAAGGTCGCCTAACTAAAATGCCCCTCCTTTTTTCTCTATTTGTTCTAAGATCCTCCATTCCTCCAATTACATTACATTTATTTTATCATTATCTGGAGGTTTCTCTTAATGTTTGAAACTCTGGATCGTTTTATACCCAGCCATGTGTAACAGTGAAGCTCATCTCAGATGTCTTTGTTGTGTGGCTCCTCCTCAACATCTCTTTTTAAGCTTATGATGAAAAGTATTGCCATGTTCCCCAACTTTTTTTTCGAAAACATAGGTCAGCTGGGGATACGACCTCAAAGGGTAATGGTAATAAGCTAACGTTCCCTTTCAATTCGAATGCCAACCATTACCGAATGGGAAAGCTGTACCAAAGCTGTCGTGGCTCCAGATTACTGGCAGTACAGCCCCACGGCAAAGGCATCAGAGCCCACATGACACCTAAGGGCATGCCGCCTGCAACACCCTAGAGCCCAGAGAGGGTCTTATTCGGTTTGTAACATCAAGGCGGTAAAAATGCACAAATGTCTGACTACCTGTCCATGTAGCAGCATTGTATAACTCAACTAAGGAGGCGCCATGAAGGAAAGCCCTCGAAGTTGCCTGGCCCCTGGTAGAATGGGCCATAATGTCCCCCGGAAATGGGGTCTGACCTCTAGGCCTAGGTTCTACGCTGTTACCAGTAATTTATCCATAATGCAAATGAAAACAATAGCGGGACCCATAGCAGACAAACAGCTGGTTGGACTGTCTCCATGGCGCCGTACTATCCAAATAACAGCGCCGAGCCCGAACTGGGCATAGTGTGTGTTGTCTACTCCTTTGACTCGTGCGGGGGAATTCTGAAAGTTTCCAAAACTATTGATTGGTTAATATGGAATGAGGATACCACCTTTGGCAAAAAGGATGGATTTGTTCTTAATGTTACCTGCGAGTCATTCCCGTGAAAGCCATACATGTGTCATCGATGGACAGCGCATGAAGCTCATTTACTCATCTGGCAGACGTAATTGCTATTAAAAATGCCACTTTCAATGAAACAGGGTGCAGTTCTGCTGACGCCATGGGCTGAAAGCCTCCGACCCCCTTAAAGAAATTGCATTGCCAGGAAACGTGCCCCAGGGGACACAGAGTCAATTTTGTCATGGCACACTGATATTGCTGCCAGGTATACCTTCAAAGTAGACACTGATTTTCCTGCATCAAACAAGTGTAAGTAAGAAGGTTAATATCGTCTCAATAGGGCCAGAAAACTTTCCATTTATATGAGTACTGGGCTGTAGTGCTCGGCACCTTAGCAGACTGTAGTGTCTCTACTACTGCATCTGGCAAACCTCGTCTAAATAGATGGCTCCGTTCAATGGCCAGACCCAGAGTTGGAGTTGGGTTGGGTTCGGGTGCCATAGTAGCCCCTCTGCTTGGGTCAGGGATGCCACGGCTGATCCGACAACATGTCAGAGAGGAGAGCAAACCAGGGGTGTCTCGGCCATCTGGGTGCAACCAGCAAAACCTGTGCCCTCTCCACCCTGATCCTCTCTAGTGTCAGGGGTAGTAATGGTAGCGGAGGGAACGCATACAATAATCCCTGTGGCCAGGGGTGAGCTAGCGCATCCACTCCCAGTGGGCCCCCGTCTCTCTCCATGGCGAACCATAGGGGGCAATGAGTGGACTCGGCTGTGGCAAAGAGGTTGACTCATCCTGGTCGAAACCTCTCCCAAATCTGTTGCACCACTCTTAGCAGTGGGGAATACGCCCAGGCCCGCTTCTTGGGCTCCTGTAATAGGAAGCAGAGACTCTTCTGTTCTGGAGGCTGAGGGTGCAGACATCCGGTTGCTCCAGGAGAAGCGCACCAATTCCAGGAAGTCCTGGCATAGGCGGAGGGCATGCTGTGGGTGCCCTTTTAGTTGGCGAAAGCAGTTCCCCTTTCCCTCTTGTTCTGCCAACCAGGGAACATCCGTGGCTGCAGCTGCACGCTGCATTAGGGCCCAGAACTCTTCCCTGTGCGACACAAGTAGCGAGGGAGTTAAGGAGCCTCCCACTGTGGCCTGCCAGATGGAAGTGGCTGGGTCCGAGACGTCCAATCTGGATGCGGACAAGGACAGCTCGCCTGGGCTAAGGGGTCTAGGCAGAGGGGATGGGGAATGAGACTGTGGGGGCTGGGGCTGCCCGGTGGTAGGGGGCAGCCTGCTCTGAGATTTCAATAGGGTCTCCAGCATGGTCTGCTGAGCCCTTACAGTCTCTGCCAGCTCCATGATGTGCCGCTCGGCCGAGCTGGGGCGCCTTTGAGGCGACTGTGATAGTGAACGTCTGCACCTGCGTGGAGAAGGGGAGCAGTGCCTGAGCGGCGACCACCTGTCCCTTGGGGAAGGGGAGCAGTGTCTGCGCGGTGACCACCTGTCCCCTGGTGAGCATCCCCTTGAGTGGCACCGCCTCGGCGGTGACCATCTCGCCTCCCTTGAGAGGTGTTTGCGCCTCTGTACCTGTGGTGGGGTAGGGGAGGGTGACCCAGATAAGCGTGAGAGCTCCCTGGTCACTGTAGCAGGGGGATCCTAGCTGACCTCTGCGGAGGGTCTTGGACCACTGATCTCATTCTCCCCTGGATGGAGGAGAGAGACTCTGCTGGGGATAGGGCTGCTCTGCGTCGCTTAATTCTCTTTGAGAACTTCTGACATGGAGAGCAATCCAACTCACCTGCCAGTGCTGTGGCCGCATGTTCTGGCCCTAGGCATCTGGCGCAGGACCGGTGCTCATCCTGCCTTGGTAGCTTCGTCGCATATTGGTCGCACTGGTGGAACCCAGCGGAGGACCCAATTGATTGGATCAACATAGTTTTGCAGCTGAACTGCTGCGCTCGGTGCCAATAGAAGCGCGGTCAGTGCCGAGCTGTAGACGGCCTCAAAGAGATTCACCGGTGCCGAATCAATCGGTGCCGGGACAGTCGGTGACAAGTGGACCTGTTCCAAGGTCGGTACCGATGGTAGGCATGGTTGGGACTGAGCTGTAGGTGGCACCGAAGATGTTTACACCAGTGCCGAGTCAGGCGAAAACAGGCGTTGTTTTCTCAACCTCGCGATTGGCAGGAAAAACCGTGGTCAATGCCGGGGTATGCAGCCGATTCAGTCGGCGTGGTTGCCGAGGGAAAGCGCATCCGCGCTAGGAAAGCCCGAGGATTGAGAGGGGTGCTAGGCCCGAGCTGTTTTTTTTTTTTTTTTTTTGGTCGCTGTGACCGATTAAATTGGCGTAGAGGATGAAGCCGCAAGCCTGCGGAGTATCCTTACAGCACCACAACAGCTCGCCACACGGTGGATCATCTATACAAGGCCTCGTGTAGTGAAAGAGCAATGGTCGCTCGCTAATCCCTTAAGGGGTCGAAACCAGCTCTAGTCAGAAAACTGATGCGGGAATAAAGCGAGAGCACTCTTAGACACACTTGAAGCATTTTTGCCATGGATTTTATTTATAAAAAATAAAACCAACAAATCAGCCAATTTCAGTTCAAGAAAGCAAAACGCAATCTGACCTGTCTCAGTGTGATGAGAGAGAAAATGGCAATGTGCTACTGTGAGGATGTCCCTCTTCAACAGGAGGTGGGAGGGACTTCCCCTTCACAACAGGGCCCTGATAGGGCAGCTTTTTTATATATGCTCAGTGATTGACGGTCAGATACGCTCTTCCCATTCGGTAACGGTAAAGCGAACACTGAATTCTGGTAATGAAAGCAGACTGCCAGCTGTTACGACGTGTTCCAGTGCCTTCCTAGAAAACTGTAGCACTGCACTTGAGTCAGCTTCTCAGAGGGACGGGGTCTTGTTGGAGGTTGATGTATTTAGTATATACATGTATAGTCTGGTAGACATGTACAGTACCAAGGTACTGTGCTGTGTACTCAAAAGATTCATAAGGTAAAATACATTTTTCTTTGTTGGCAGTCAAAAACAGAATAACCTGTTGGCTGCAAAGGAATTTCATATATATAATATATATAGACCCCTAAAACAATTCTCACTAGAGCAGTTTGACAACCAAAAATCTCTTTTTTTTCTCATCTCATGGTTCACTGAAGGAGGGTGCAATGAAATGGATAAAAATAAGGCTTCTCCTCAGCTTCTAAATATAGCCAAATAAGCGGAGATGAATCCTCCTGTTAGTGGAGGTACCACATTTCAAAATGATTGAGTGATTTTACTTTAAATATTGTACATGTAATGCACTGAGACGTGGTATCATCTTACAATGTGCAACCATGGTACAAGCCCTAGAAAAAAAATATAAGGTACTTTATACACACATCATGAATATTATATTCATTTATCATTATTATTTTCAAGAATGCCAACATTTGTTTAATAGGTAATTTCCAGGAAAGTCTGGATAATAAATGGTTCTCTATGTTCTGCCATTAGAGAACTGACCTTCTGCAAGTATTAAGGTAAAAAAAACAGTACCATTAGAAGCTTGAGAGCAAATACACATCAATGATGAGCAACTATCAGAAATAACATACAGTGCATATCCTACATGCGAAGGATATAAATAATTATACAAATGAGTGACTCTGAATTGACAGAGTAATCAGCTATTAAAAAAAAATGACAACCAATAAATAGTAAAACACCTCCATATTTACAGGATCCATGTCCGACAGATGGAAGTGAAAATGGTTAATATTCTTCAATGCTATCCTGCTATCCATGATGTTCAGTATTCTTCAATACATGCTGCTATCCTTGGTAACTGTGCATGCTCAACACTATCTAACAACAACGTCTACGAATGACAAAATATACATTTCCCTTTGAAACAGGTATTGTTTGATAGCATACTTTTATATAACACATAAGAAAGCACAGCATAATATCAGAATTGCATTTACTTAAACAAATAATACAACCAGCAAAGTCAATTGTAGGGCAGGCAATTTATCTTGAAAGCCCGCCCATTAGAAAATCATAAAATAATCACTTATTGTTTAACACAGTTTTGAGAATATGTTCTGGTTTCAGTTTAGTAACTGCATGTAAGATTTTACATTTCACAATACCCGATATACTGTAGTTATTAAATAAAAGTGCTTTCTTTAAAGCTTTTTGAGATGCATTGTACAAATGTAATGTTGCCTGTAATAGTAATAGTAACACCTAAAATAAAACATAGGGTTGTTTGAAAACAAGTCCATTTTATGTTTTTTCTTGGTTTACCTACTATGGAAAATGAAATAATTTACCACTGCAGTTTTTAATTTATATGTACCATGATAAGTATCCTAGTTATTAGTTACAGTTCATTCATCTCCAGCATAAGTGTGGTGTTTAAAGATCATGCAAATCTTAAATTGTTTCATCATTCAAGGCAGATTACAAAACTTATTACTATAAGTTAATAAAATATTGTATACCTTATAATCACAGTTCCATGATCGACTTTTGCTGTTTATAGTGTTTTGGTTGACAAGGCAAGGCAATCAGTTTTAGTCTTATTCACTGCATATATCTTATTTAACAATCAGTGGTGGGCACATATAGAGGATGTCAACAGGCCATGAGATCACATATATCACGATGCTTCTCTTCAGCTGATGGAAAAATTAATTATGTAATGTACAGCAGTTCAACAATGGGAGTACACACGGACCGAATAAAAATGGCTTTCATTATTCATCAGAATTTTTTCATGCACTGTACTTTGTGTGGGTTGTCACAAGTGACCCTGAAACCCCTTTCCTGTATAAGGTATTAGTTGGGAAACCTCTGACATGAAAAATAGTGGTCTGGTCCACCCAGATATTTTGGATGGAAGGGATTCTTAATAAAATAGCCCTTTGTAATCAAATTGAAATGCATGAACGAAATAGTTGTCCACCCAGAACCATTACTCCCTGTGTGAAATTTGTATATACACCCACAGGGTACTTACACTTTTCAACATCAAAATTCTAGACTTTTTCCAGATTTCCATTTGTTTTTCCCAGACTTGTCATCTATCATATTTCTGAATTGTCCTATTTAGTCTGCTGGCATATTTGTCTATTTTCAATTATATTCGTTTAATTATTTACTGTGTACTTTTTAATGTTCACTGTTGTGTCTGACTGAATTTGGTATAGTGATGAGGTTGTTACACTGTAGTGTTGTTTTTTATAGTACATTGTATTTTATGTTTTGATATACCCTGTGGATCATCTCGGATAAAGGCGTCTGCTAAATGTCTGCAATAATAATAATAGAAAATAAAATACTGACCAAAAAGTTAGATGAAACCCTTACTGAAACATTTATTTACACTATTTACAAAGTATACATTCCTGCATCAGTTTTTCAACTCAATCAGCTCTAGCTGTTTCTCTTTCATGGATCTCCTCAAGGCATTTGATTTTGAAATTAATATGTTCTTCCCCATAGCCTCAGCTTTCTCTGCAAAATTGTCAGCAGATACCATGAGAGCGTTGATGTTTGCCTGAATCCTTCTTGTCCTCTCCTTGATTGCATCCATCGCATCCATCACAGATTTTCTCTTTTTTCCTCTCTGCATCTCATCTTGCTTGCACTTTTCTTCATGCATGATACTTCTGCCTTCCTGAGCCAGCCGACAGCAAAAGCTCTTTGGTGATCTTTATGTTCTTCACTCCACCAACATGCTTGACATGGTCTGAGATCACTCACTGAGCGACAAGCGTTTTCTCCTTCATGTTTTCAATGCATATTTCTTTGTTCACTGGAAAGCCTCTCTCTACAGAGGCGTGTCCTTGCAAGAGCAGAAGAACCTTCTTCACTACCTCCCACAACTCCTGCCAACCCGTGTTCCTTGCCAGGTACTCCTAAAAAAAACAATCTTGTCTTGACTGGGAATGATCAAATTGGAGGAACTGTTTTACTGTCACAGACCGTTTTAGGAAAATCCTTGAACTGCCTAATCACTTGATCGAAATTTGCTTTCTCTGACTTGTCTGAACATTTCAGACATCACTAGTAGGATTAGTGATCTCTTTAGCTGCCTTTCACATTCATCAGCATCCTTAAGTATTTACCTTGGATCCAGACAACCCATGTTTCTGATGAGAGAGTTTCTAAGGGGGCATTTTTCCAGTAGTTTTGCCACTTCAGCATGGAGGAACTTTTTTGTTTCTGCTTTCACTGCAAAGATACTTTTTTTTCTGAAATTTTCTTCTTGGACTTTAAGTCCTTGAGCAATTGGTCTGCGACAAACCCAACATTCACTTCAGAGACTTCTTTATGGTCTAAACTGTCAGTCAAATCCTCTATAAACAGCTTTGACACAGATATCACCCTTTTCATGACATCAGCTGTGATGTATCTGTGCATTAAGTCTGTCACAAGCTTGAGCAAATCAGCAGCAAGGAAAGGAAACATGGGCTTGTCTGTTTGATACTTAGTTAGAAAAGGCATACACTATCTTGCAATGGACAAAAATATATTGGCTTTGATGATGAACATGGGATCACTGCAGCTTTCCTCAACAACACTGAAAAATGTGTTCTTGGGTTGTGGCAGTTTACCAGTCTTAACACTGTAGACATATTTCTGGACATGTGGCCACATTTCAATAGCTCTTTTGATGACACCAACGTTTTCCAGCCAACGATGCTGACAGTACTGCTTTGGAAAGATATTGGAACCAGTCTTTTGTGAAGTCTTTGCGCCTAGCTATGGAGTCCTTAAAAAGCCAGAAGAGTGAACTCAGAGTTTGTTCCACACCCCAGTCGGTTTTGTTGCTACCGAATGCATTGTGCATTATGTGAAGTCTACAGCTCCCAATGTTAAGCAGTTGATGGCCAGTTTCCTCCTCAAGGTTCATCTAAAGCATGTCGAAAGTCTTCCAATTTACACTGGGGCCATCCATGGATAGTCGTAGAATGACACAAATTCCCACAGAGTCGCAGCTGTCTGGAACACAAGCACACAGGTCATTAGCAACTCCATGTCCCAGGAAATGCTAGTCTAAAAATCTCGAAGTCATCTGATCTCCGTCCCAAAAGCGAATGTGCACATCCATCTGTTTCGACTGCAGATAATCATTTAGACTTTCATCAAACAACAGGACATAGTTATTTGCAGATTTCACTTTTGACAACATCAATGATTTGAAGTATGGTGCGATTCCAAAAGTGGTTAGGTATGCTGTCTTGTTTTCACCACAGCTGAATTTGGATGCAATATCACTATCAGGAAACATCAGACGGAAAAGGTCGCTCATTGGAAAAGGTTAGGGGAGTCTCGAGAACTTTTTCAACACGAATGAAAAAGTTGTAACTCTCTGGTTACATTGAAGCCCAATAGATTTCAGCAGAGAGACACTCTGTTTCCCACTCACATTTAAAAGTTTCCACAGCTGATGATGCTGGAGGCCTTGAACCACAGATGAAGCCCTGAAAACTTTTAATCAGAATTTCTTTAAATGTTTATGTTTAATTAATTTAATTAATAAATATATTATAATATATGTTATTAATTATATAATAATAATAATAATAATAATATATTGTATAATCCCGATCTAGTCAAAATCCTGTTTTGGACACCACACTTTTTGATTTGAAAAACTAAATTTTGAATTTAATGTTAGATTTACAAAATTGTATAAACATAGCAAAAAAATAAGACAGAGAAATTTTGTGTCTTTTGATACACACTAAATCTAATTAAGTACACATTTGTAAATAAATTTAATTCCTAATTAAGGATTTATTTTATTCAGACCACTGTTTCAAAGGTCAGTAGTCATCAACTTTTTAAAAAATTTCTGCTAAAGCACCTTGGCAACACCTTGATCATTTTATTTGTTTGAGGCACACTTTTCCAACTGAAGTTTCCCTCTAAAGTCACTGTATTTTGTTTTGTTTGTATAGAATGTCACACATTTTGCGTTTGATAAAGCTACCAGTTACTACTCTACAACTCGCCTTGAATAAAGGCAACACCCAAATTATTGTTATATACATGTGCAACCGCCTTTATATTAAATCCTCTAGGACTGTGATCTTCAATGCAGTCTGCTGCGAATTAATGATTGAGAGAATTGTGATTGACTGGGGTTTTTTTGTTTTGTTTTTTACCATTCTTTATTGGCTTAATTTGAGCCGTCATCAGTTTCATCAAATAAAAAGATCAAGTCCTTTTAAAGAAATAGTATTTTACAGTCTGCGCTCTGTGATGGAGAGGGTCTGTGCTCCATCACATTACCTAGGCCTTACAGTGTACACACATTATTGAGTCTTTACTGTTAGTTAAAACAACATCTGTGACACATCATTTAATTAGAAAATGGATGCAGTTTATTCTTTGTTATTTTATGAACAACATTTGATACATATCTAATGTATGTTGTTGAGTAATCAAAGTAATGATTGGCAGTGGCCTGCAATAAAATGTGTAGGACTGAAAACAGTGAAAGAAGGAAACCTCATTATGCAAATCATGATTTCAATATGTTCCTTTAATTGAAGTACGGTAATACATCCAGCCATAAAGCGGAAATTTGAAAAAAAAAAAACAGAAACTTAATAGTGTAATAACATTAGATTTCCCAATCTATCCATTTGTAAAACAATTTTATCAAGCTAATGCTCCGGATTCAAACAAATATATATATATATATATGTTATATTTATTTTATATATATATATATATATATATATATATATATATATATATATATATATATATATATATATATATCTGTGGCACACAAGCAGACCCCTGGGGTAAGTTCAAAATTTGAGAAGAACACTTCTATATATATATATATAATATAATATATTATATAATATATATATATATATATATATATATATATATATATATATATATATTACAATTAATGATATATTCATGTTTTAGTTTTGTTTTTACAATGATGATACTTGCTTAAATGAAATGTATTCTCTCAGCTTGTATACTTTATTCACACTGGTTGGGAACCTCTGCTAAATTAATACTGTATAACACAACGTGGCACATCTACGTAAGTAGTTTATAGAAGGTTGATGTGGAAAAGAAAAAAGCATAATAATAAGAAAATATTTTTACCTGGGATCGTTAGATTCCCTTCCTGGAGTTGAAACTATGAAAAATGCAGCAACGCTCAGGGATGATCGGGAATGTGATTCTTTCCCTCCAGGTGGCTACGGAGGGAAGCCTCTCCCATGTTGACATGTCGATAGACTTCTTGCACACTGAACATAGTGCTTTTTTTTAGAGTTAGAATCGCTGACAACCCAATCTTGGTATTTATCATTGCCCATCCATGTGTTGGAGAAATAACATTTACCCATTGTGATTTGTGACAGACTCACTCAGGCCGTGACCACAGATCGGAAGTTCAACAGTTATCTAGCTAATTTGGACATTTCCCGACGATCACAGACTTTCCCGACTGATTACTGTTTTTTTTTTTTTTTTTACATAAGACAGGAGGTTTCTCAGGGGAGGCTAGGGAGGCAGCACCTCCCCATTTTTAAATTATTATATTTAAAACATATAGTACAATTAATAATACAAGTGTGGTAAAGCATTGTAGAATAATCTTTGAAGGTAATGATCCACAGGGATTATCCTTTTCTCATTTAAAAGTTAAATCCGTTAATATAAGGAGAATTAAATGTATGGGATGTATGAGGCTCACCAGGTGAAATGGACTCCTTTGGGAAAACTAGAATACATAGATGGGAGACCTTCTGCCAGTCTCCTGCAGGTATCAGCTGCTTGAAACTGCTCAACGATGGATTCCTGGGAGCACCCCGACATCTGGGAAGAGAACTAGGTACTGTGGTCAAGAGACCATTCGAAAAACAGTAACTGTTAAAGGCAAGAATAGTATTATAAAAACTCTATTAATTTAGATTATGCTGAAATGTTATTGCAAAAAACTCTGTTAACCTAGTGATGTGCTTAGTGAACGTTAAAACACTGACATGATTCTATAACCTTGGAATGCTCATGTACCCTAAAACAAGTTTTAATTAGTGCTAGGGTGAACACAGGATTTTCATGTTCGGATATTCACTCAATTTAAATACTCGTTCAGATATTCGCTCTTTTTTCAAAAGTTAATGTTAATGCGCTGATCGCAGGCAGAGACAGCATAACAGCAGGGGGCGTGGCCCCTGTGTATGTGACTATTTTACAACAAGATCTAAGAAGTAACACGTTAAAATAGAAAAATGTCCCAGGAGCAAAGAATAAGTTGTGTAGGACTTACTTTATCCCAGTGAAATAACTACAAAACAAATGATTACAGAAATAGCAATTCAAGTTAAAGATTGTTTTAATTATTCCCGAAATAAATAGTACATAAAAATTGACAACGCATTTTTTTATTCCATTTTTTTATTCCATTTTTTTCATTCCATTTTTCCTTGCCATTGCTGTTTCTTCACAGTAAGCAGTGGCCATAGACACTTTTTCATAAAGTAATAACATGAGGTTTACTTGTGCCTTTTTGTAGCTGAACAAGCAAACGAAAACTGAAATTTAACTTTAAGCACTTCAAATAAAACAAATGTGGAAATGGCGTTGTAACTTGTAAAGCGAAGGGGGAAAAAACTTACTGTTTTGGATCTCGTTTATTACATTCCACACAACAAAGTCACAACAAAAGATATATAATATCTACAGTCTATATAAAAATCACTTCACCGCATTTTCAGAAGTTGGGTACTGTTTAAGCGAGGTATTTCTGTCCAATAAGATTCTGGTTCGCTCTAGTCTATAGCAGCACAACACATTTTTTGCCCTAGATGGTTGCATAGAGATCACTTAGGGCGTGTGTGCATAATTTGGTTTGTTTACTTTTTGGTGTCTAAAACTTTTAAATAGAGGTATATCTGCTGTATATATTAACCTCATATATCACACATAGGTCTTTTTCATTTACCATTTTTCTATTGGCACAGATTCTGGTGAGATGGTAAATAATTGCAAGGTATTTTTATTTGTAGCAAATATGAACATGTGATTTTTGTACCAAGTATTTTAGTGACATGGTCTTTAAATCAAAATGCTTTATCAATGTTGTAAACAGTGCATTTTTAAACATATGCTGGCAGTGTATAACAGTACATTAGAATACACTATGATGGGCTACTGTTTTCATTTTTCTGTTGGCCAGTGGAGAAAATGTGGTTAACAGCCAAATTGGGGTAACCCTGTTTGATCTACCCCTCGTACTATGCACTGGAGTGCCATGATCTGTGCACCACCTTACTGGAACCTCAGCCAATGCACTAACCTTGCACTATTCCACTGCTAGTATGTCATTGTAAATATAACCTCTTGTACCTAACTTGCAGCATCTTATATCATATTGTATTTTAGTAGTATTATTTACACTTATTGTAAAGCATACTGTATTTAAACATTAATCTTGTATTTTAACCCTGTACTGCCCTGTAACACCTGTACGTCACCTTTACTAATATGAAAAGTGTTGGCAGTGCGAATGCAATAATGGTTATACTCCTGCTGGAAGCTTAAGGGGACCCCAAGCCCTCTGCCTTTTTTCTGCCTCCCCGCTTTATTTGGCCACCAGCCGCCACTGAATATATATATATATATATATATATATATATATATATATATATATATATATATATATATATATATATATATATATATTTAAACCTACCACGTAAACAGCCATAGAATACACGAATCACTCAGTGAGAAACAGTATAGAAAAAACTATACAGTAAAAATGTAACTATAACTCATATTATTCTTTATTTTAGCCAATATAAAGCACTGTATGTGCTCTTACTGCTATCTTGAAATATGTAAAACGCATGAAGACAGTGACAATATATAGATTTTTTTTGTCACCAGACTATCATCATTGGTTTAATACAGCAAGACCTGTATAATCTAACTAAAAAGAAAAATTGATTGGTGCAGGTAATCAAATCATTACTGTAAAATTGTTAATCTTGGAATTCCCAATCACGAAACCTCAAAATACAGAATAATTACAATATAAGTTGAGTGAGTCACATTGTTCTCCAATGAACAAACCAAAGACTAAGTAGGCTGTATTTGAAAATATATAGAGTTAGCTGTGTTTGGGTGTCAAATAAAGTGGATGGAAGAGATCTTGGGATGTTGACTAAAGTACATTTTTTGTTATACAATTAGATTGAGGTTTGGGCAAAAAGTGATACAATTTAAAAGGACAAAAACAATAAAATGATTGATAAGACTAGGGTGCTTTCAGCAAAGTAAAGAAGAACCACACTAATGCATACAGCTGAATGGCTGGATTTCAACTTGTCAAGGTTATCTACTTGTCCTGCATCTGCATTAGTTCCTCTTTCCACTATGTTATTTGAGGAACTCTAGGAACCAAAACCCTATTTTAATTACTTTTAGATATGCTTCTTTATAAAAATGACTGGCCGAAAGCCAATGTTGTTATCCATATAAAGCAGAAAAAAAGATTATCGCTCTTCACTATAGCTAAATCAAACACTTGCTGACACTGCTGTAAAAAAACTTGAAATTTCATTTTAATGGAAAACTATGGGGTGCCAAACGTGAAAATATATCCATTTGGAGATATATATGAAATATAAACAATAAAGTTTGACATATATACAATTAAGTTTGATATACAGGCTAACCTTGCTGTATTGAACCCTTCTTATAATGAACCCTCATTTAACAATCCCAACAGCAATAACCAATATTTTCAATGGACATTAGCCCTAGAAGATCAATCACTTACAGAATCGACCGGATAAAACAATCTCAGTACTGACTGACACTGAACTTTCTCCAGTGTGAATGTATTCTTCTCTCAGTGAAAACAAATACTATGGTTAGCTAATTCAAAGATAAGTAGTGTGAATCGTGTATTGATTTATGCAGTCATTGCCTGCTCGCAATCTTCATCTTCTGTGACCAGGCAACGGACGTGAGGAGGCATTGAGAAAAGCAGTTGACACTGGACATTCTTTCCGTTTACATTGCTTTACTGTTTTCTTTTAAACACACCGTTTAAATGTTCATCGATGTGAAGTAATCTTCATAAAAGTACTAGTCACCTCCAAAATTATTGGCACCCTTGATAAAGATGAGCAAAAGATTGCATATAATAAACAACACAGGTAATGAGCTATATTTTATGCTCAAAAATATGGGAAAACTATATTATTTTATACTAATACAATTGCTCAGAGAAAACGTTTATTTTTAACAACCACTTACCACTGTTAGGGCAATAATTAAGAAGTTCAAAACCAGTGGAACAGTGGTAAATCTGCCTGGTAGAGGATGCAAGTGGATCTTGCCCCCAAGCACAGTGAGGAAGATGGTTCGGGAGGCAAAGAAGAATCCAAGGGCCACAGTTGCAGAATTACAGAACTTGGTTGCATCTTGGGGTCACCAAGTCTCCAAATCTACAATAGACGACACCTCTATGCCAATAGCCTATTGGAAGGGTTGCGTCAGATGAGACGAAAATGAGCTCTTTGGCCACGCACACTAGTGGTGGGTTTGGCGTCGAAAGAAGGATGTGTATGCAGAAAAGAACCTCATACCTACTGTAAAATATGGTGGTGGATCTTTTTGATGTTATGGTGCTATTTTGCTTCCACTGGTCCTGGAGACCTTGTTAAGGTCAACGGCATCATGAACCAAGTACCAGGACATTTTAGCCAAAAACCTGAGAAACGTTATGTTTGGCAAAAACCAAACACTGCGTTTGGACAGAAGAACCTCATCCGAATGGTCAAGCATGGTGGTGGGAGTGTGATGGTTTGGGGCTGCTTTGCTGACTCAGGACCTGGACGGCTTGCCATCATTGAGACAACCATGAATTCTGCATTGTATCAGAAGATGCTAGAGGAGAATGTCAGGCCATCTGTCAATGAGCTAAAGCTGAACCGAAAGTGAGTCATGCAGCAAGACAATGATCCTAAACATACAAGCAAATTTACAAAAGAATGGCTGCAGATGAAGAAATTCTGCATTTTAGAATGGCCTAGTCAAAGTCTGGACCTAAACCCCATTGAAATGTTGTGGCAGGACCTGAAGCGAGCTGTCCATACAAGGAAGCCCTCAAATGTCATAGAGTTGAAGCAGTTCGTTAAGGAGGAATGGGCCAAAAATCCTCAAAACGGGTGTGAGAGACTCACCAACAGTTAACAGGAAGCGCTTAGTTGAAGTCATTGCTGCTCAAGTGGATGCCACTAGTTACTGAATCTAAAGGTTCACATACCTTTTCACAAATGGATATTGAATGTTGAATCATTTGTGATAAATGTTGAAAAAGTATCGAATCTAATAACATTTTAGGCTTGAAATATGTGAAAACTCAAAGGGGTTCACAAACCAAATCTAAATCTATATATATATATATATATATATATATATATATATATATATATATATATATATATATATATATATATATATATATATATATAAAATATATATATGACCGTGCGGTAAGAGTTGTCTTACCGCACGGCTAAGACATCACAGACCAACTTACTTACCTGATCTATTAAAATCACTACACCTTAATAGTAACAATTATCTAAACATTGTTTCTGTAGGTAAAAATATCCACATACAACTGAAACAGAATTTAAATCACCCAACAAATAATGTTTTGTTTTTTTCATCTGTGTCACTAAGAATTACAGAAAAAATTATATTTAGTCAGAGAACAGAACAAAGAAAACGCTAAGGTAAGAAGTAGCAGTAACCCTAACTCTTTATTCAAAAGCCATCTGAGAAACCACCATGCAAGTCTCACTCAGCATGTAATATATATATATATATATATATATATATGCAGCAGCGGCATCTACTTATAAAACTGACTAGCGTGCGATGTTTAAATTACACAACAGATACATCTCACCACTATCCTTTGATTTCACCATGTAACAAATTTATTTTTTGGTTTTTTTGTTCCTGGGTAGTAAGTGTTATTTCCTAATTGCTTATGCCTCAAAAGTATAAAAATTACGATTATACTGTAAATTTACAGTATAATCCTAAATCTCGAAAAACTACTCACTTCTAAATCTTTTGTAGTCATTTTTGTATTACTTTAGTATAAATACATGTTAATTTGGATTCATATGTTGTTTTTTCTGACATTATGTGAATGAAAAGACACACATTTGCCTGTTTTCTCATTAGAAATAGTGATATTTTGAAATGTACCTGTCCTGGTCACAAAAGCAAAGTTTGTGGGGAATAATAGCAATTTTCTATAATTTTGAGGCATAAGCAATTAGGAAATAACACTTACTACCCAGGAACAAAAAAAAAAAAAAAAATTATAAATAAATTTGTTTACATGGTGAAATCAAAGGATAGTGGTGAGATGTATCTGTTTGTGTCTAATTTAAACATCGTGCTATCAGTCAAAAATTCATTTTTTTTTTTTTTTAACCATTGGCTACACGATAGGGTCGGCACTTTTTTCAAAATCGGGCAAATCACAGGCAGATATCCATACACTAGTATTTAAAAACCAAAACTGCAGACATATTGGAATTTATTGCAATAAACATGACCGACGAGATTAATGTAAATGTTGAACTTTTGGGGAACGGAAGTGTACTGAGATATAAATGAATCTGAACCGGACACCAATGATTAATTAAAGCAAAAGAGCCGCAGACCATCACGCTTCCTCCTCCATGTTTGACAGTTGGAACCATCCTTTCACCTACTCGACGGCATACAAAAACCCTGCGTGATGAACCAAAGATTTCAAACTTTGATTCATTGGTCCATAAGACCTTCTTCCAGTCTTCAGTAGTCCACTGGCGGTGCTTCATGGCCCAGGCAAGCCTCTTTTTCTTATTTTGCCATCTTAGCAACGGCTTTCTTACTGCCTCTCGACCTGTCAAACCTGCAGCTCGAAGTCTTCTCTTCACAGTTGAAACTGAGACTTGCTTACTTCGACTAGTGTTAAGCTGTGCTTGAAGCTGTTGTCCTGTGAGGAACCTATCACGCAAGCTGTTGACTCTCAGAAACTTGTCTTCTGATTCTGTTGTGGCTTTGGGTCTGCCAGACCTCTTCCTGTCAGAGTTTCCTCCAGTTTCCAAGTGGCTTTTGATGGTTTAGGAAACTGTAGTCACTGACACCTTGGCTTTCTTTGCAATTTCTCTAAAGGAAAGACCTACACTTTTAAGGGTTATAATGGTCTGTCGGTCTACCTTTGTTAATTGCCCTTTTCTTGCCATTATGATAGCAATATACTACCTCCTGCATTACAATTCTGTCCAAATAATGCTTAAGAGGGTGTAGCAACATAGTCTGTTCCAACACTGCTTTTGTACACAGAGGGTTTGTAAGTAATCAACAAAAGTTGGAACACGACATTGTTAGCATCAACGTTCAAGGCTTAATTTACTTCCATTGCTGCAGAACAGCTGTAAGTTGTTAACCCATTACTTGTTCCCTGAAAAAGGCCTTTTTGTATAACTCTGAAATGTACAATATTTTTCAGTTTTTGGTAACCTAAACTTTTTTTTTAACCTCTGGCAGTTTACCGCATACCTTTGTACCATTTCAGGTTATTCACTGAACTTGAACTGCTTAAATTTCAATAAAAACTGGAAAAATAGGGGTGTTCTACAACTTTTGACCGGTAGTGTCAGGGGCACATACTCTGCCACATATTTAGGTTTGCAACATTTGTGCATTCACATATGTGACAGAAAAGCAGGCCTAAATAAGCTTACTAACAATCTGTCTGTGTCCAGTCAAATATATATATATATATATACACAGTGCCTTGCAAAAGTATTCAGACCCCTGACCAATTCACTCATATTACCGAATTACAAATGGTACATTGAAATTTCATTCTGTTTGATATTTTATTTTTAAACACTGAAACTCAGAATCAATTATTGTAAGGTGACATTGGTTTTATGTTCAGAAATATTTTTAAGAAAAATAAAAAACTGAAATATCTTGCTTGCATAAGTATTCAACCCCTGTGCTGTGGAAGCTCCCAGTTTGCACCGATGAAAGAAATTGCCCAAATGAGGACACAATTACCTTACCATTGGCCTCCACCTGTGAACCATTAAAGTTGCTGTCACATTTTCTGGATAAAAACCCCACTGTTGAAGGATCATTGGTAAGGCTGTGAATCTGAAGGAAAATGAAGACCAAGGAGCATTCTACAGAAGTTAGAGATAAAGTAATACAAATGCATAGATTAGGGAAAGGGTACAAAATAATATCCAAGTGTTTGGATATCCCAGTGAGCACAGATGGATCAATAATCAGGAAGTGAAAGCTGCATCACACCACCCAGGCACTGCCAAGAAAAGGCCGTCCCTCAAAACTCAGTGCTCAAACAAGAAGGAGACTTGTGAGAGAAGCCACAGAGAGGCCAACAATCGCTTAAGAACAAAAAGGTGAATGTCCTACAGTGGCCCAGTCAAAGTCCTGATCTCAATCCCATTGAGAATCTGTGGCACTATTTGAAAATTGCGGTTCACAAGTGTTGTCCAGCCAACCTGAACAACCTGGAGCCAATCTGCAAAGAAGAAAGGGCCAAAATCTCTCTGACACTGTGTGCAAAGCTGGTACATACTTACCCCAAAAGACTTAAAGCTGTTATTGCAGCGAAAGGTGGCTCTACCAAACATTAATGTGTGGGGGTTGAATACTTATGCAAGCAAGATATTTCATTTTTTTATTTTTCTTAAAAATATTTCCCAACATAAAACCAGTGTCACCTTACAATAATTGATTTTGAGTTTAAGTGTTTCAAAATAAAATATCGAACAGAACAAAATTTCAATGTACCATTTGTAATTCAGTAATATGAGAGAATTGGTCAGGGGTCTGAATACTTTTGCAAGGCACTGTGTATATATATTTGACTGGACACAGACAGATTGTTAGTAAGCTCATTTAGGCCTGCTTTTCTGTCACATATGTGAATGAACAAATGTTGCAAACCTAAATATGTGGCTGAGTATGTGCCCCTGAGGCCGTCCTGGGCCAGCACAGTAGTATGAACAGAGTCTAAATTACTTTTCAAGTAAATACAGGTAATGTAGACTGAAACCAGACACTTTTTCAAAAACATTTGGTCTTTTTGATAATAACTGTATAATTTTTCTTTTGGCTTCACAGTCTAGAAAATAAGCACTTGCATTAGTACTGAATTTCCTCTTCATTTGATTAACATACATGTTAATAAACCTAGTAAAAGATGTTAAATGCAGTACAGTAGTCTATGTAAAGCTAATTAAAAAAAAAAAAAGACAGATGTAGTGTGATGCATTTCGCATTTTAAAATTTAGCATGAAACATCAGTAACAATAGTAGCCTTTCTGTACATCGTAAAATAACCTTTGAAGAGAGACTGCCTCTTACAAGTGACCACTTTTGATTACTCCCATGAGTGGTGGCTCTTGGCAGGTTTTCCTGTGTATATATAACCCAAGTGGTGGTGCATCGATGATTTAACCATGGCCAAATAGAGGCTTCTCAAATAGATGCGTAGCACCAGTGTAGGCACACAGGAAACTGTTTCCGTGGCAACATGACTTCAGCGATCAAAAATAGAGTAAATCTACTTAAGCAATTGCCTCAAGATAACCAGCTTCTACTAATAAATCACACAGTATATTGATAATTATCTGTTGGAGGCTTATAGGATTATTATAACCATTCAGTATTAACTCTGATCAGCAATCCTGAAGAGGGACTTTATATACTGTATGTGGTGCTTTTTAACTGTACTCTGTCAAAATCTCAATGTCTTGAGATAGGAAAATCCCCAAAACACAATAAATGTTAATATGAACTTTATACATTTAAAGCTTGTATTAATAATATAATACAAGAAGATAACCTTGAGACAGCAGGGTATTAATGCACAATAAACATAACTGGTAGTTGCCAATTAATGAACAGTGCGTTAGCCTGAACTGACAAACATCTGGTGAGAATGTTGCATGATTAATTACAATATGGGTGTAAAGGATTAAAACCTTTATTGTTTTTGACAATGATCTCAAACTGGCAGGAGTTACCTTAGGTCCATTCAAACTGTTCAGATGTTTTCAAGGTTGTCTGTACAAGCCCCCCGCCAACACCTAATACGAGAATGGCCTTATAATGTACATCAGTGATTCTCAATTGTTTTAACTTCTATGTTGCCTGCATGTAACCTGGGATCTAAACGCCAAAAAGACTGAGAAGTATGCGGTATGAACTTCAAAAAAAAATCTGTTATTTATTTATTTACTTATGCCGTATTGGCTATATAATATATATATATATAGATATATAATATATATATATATTATATATATATATTATATATTATATATATATATTAAATTAAACAAATATTTAAAGTTGTATTTACTATCCAGCCTTGCCTCACTTATTTTCTTTATTTTCATATATTAGATTTGTACTGCAGACTCAGCCATTATAGTATATAGTATAGCATATAGTGCATTATAGCCCCCTGTCGGTAACAGTAGTCTTCCCTCGGGGCAATAATTTTCCACTATAGCCCTCCTCTCCAGTCCATATTTACTGTATGTGTGTGTGTATATATATATATATATATATATATATATAATTAGCTCAAAGAGCCAGCTGCCCTAATATATATATTAGGGGTTTTAATCTTGGCATTTTCTTTTAATCGATTAATCACCCTATCTGGATGATAAATTAATTGATTAATCACACCCCCATTTGCTATAATATGCAATTGTAGTGAAAGACAACTAAAAGTAACACTTGGTATTAATGCTATTTTCTGCAAGCATTTATTAATGACACCTAACATTTTACAGGCAACTTTAATTTAACAGTTTGACAATAAATGAAAAGGTTTACTTGCATGTAATCTGAGGTTAGCCAAAGCAAGTCTTTCAATGTTATACATAAAATGTTGTGCAATGCATTACTGTAAATTAGCAGTGGTACTACAACCAGTACTGTGTTGAATATGTTGGGCCAGTTTTCGTATAAACTTTAAACTAACAGGTAATTTATTTAATTCAGTGCTATTTTATTGTAGTTTAATTTAGTTAAGACTTAGACTTAGGCTAGAGCTGTAAATGTACTGTTATGGTACAGATTTAAACTAATATAATACATTGTTTAAAAGAAAAATCAGCTTGTGACTCAGCTGATAAAATAAACTTGTAGTACTGCTGTAAAAGGAAAGCTCCGAAGTGCAAATCTTTCAAGTTGTAGTCTTTCTTCCTTCCTTCTGAGCCAGTGGTTCCCAAACATTTTTTTGCTGTGCCCCCCTTCAGAGATGTTTTTTTGCTACCCCCTTCTAATAAACAGTAATATATATATATATATAATATATATATATATAGATATATATATATATATATATATATACACAACTCTGGAAAAAATTAAGAGACCACTGCAAAATGATCAGTTTCTCTGGTTTTACTATTTATAGGTATGTGTTTGGGTAAAATGAACATTTTTGTTTGCCCAGTTCCAGTCTTGCTGACGCACCCCCAGATGAGTCCAGTTTTCAGCTTTGCCCAGCACCTGGTCGTCTAATGGTTAGACGGAGACCTGGAGAGGCCTACAAGCCACAATGTCTCGCACCCACTGTGAAATGTGGTGGAGGATCGGTGATGATCTGGGAGTGCTTCAGCAAGGCTGGAATCGGGCAGATTTGTCTTTGTGAAGGACGCATGAATCAAGCCAAGTACAAGGTCCTGGAAGTAAACTTGCTTCCTTCTTCTCTGACAATGTTCCCCAACTCTGAGGATTGGTTTTTCCAGCAGGACAATGCTCCATGCCACACAGCCAGGTCAGTCAAGGTGTGGATGGAGGATCACCAGATCAAGACCCTGTCATGGCCAGCCCAGTCTCCAGACCTGAACCCCATTGAATACCTCTGGAATGTGATCAAGAGGAAGATTGATGGTCACAAGCCATCAAACAAAGCCGAGCTGCTTGAATTTTTGTGCCAGGAGTGGCATAAAGTCACCCAACATCAATGTGAAAGACTGATGGAGAGCATGCCAAGACGCATGAAAGCTGTGCTTGAAGATCAGGGTTATTCCACCAAATATTGATTTCTGAACTCTTCCTAAGTTAAAACATTAGTATTGTGTTGTTTAAAAATGAATATGAACTTATTTTCTTTACATTATTCGAGGTCTGACAACACGGCATCTTTTTTGTTATTTTGACCAGTTGTCATTTTCTGCAAATAAATGCTGTAAATGACAATATTTTTATTTCGAATTTGGGAGAAATGTTGTCAGTAGTTTATAGAATAAAACAAAAATGTTCATTTTACCCAAACACATACCTATAAATAGTAAAACCAGAGAAACTGATAATTTTGCAGTGGTCTCTTAATTTTTTGCAGAGCTGTATATAAGATGGATAAACCTTATTACAATCACTATTCGCAATTGTATTAACACCAATACAAAAATTTGTCACTGAAATGTTACGCTCTCAATGCTAATGTAATTAAGAATAGTAATTGTAATGTTTGCCCAGCTTATTTTTTGTAAAACTTTATTAAAGATTTTATGAAAGATTTAATAAAATGTTGCACCCCCATTTACTCATTTTCTACATTCTGCATGCAGCAAATCACGCAAATTAAACTAAAAACTAACTTTTATCACTGATTTAGTACATTATGTTTGTATAAATAATTGATGTTGTTTGCTTCCGCTAACAAGGGGACAGCAGTTGTCGTAGTTCTTTGCATTACAATTAGCAGGTCACTCATGATCTCTTTGGTTCACTGAGATTCTTGCTCATATACTGTACTGAGACTCTTGCTCATACACATAGATTCTCACTTATACACTCAATACTGAGATCAATCATCAGTCACGTGAGTTGTACCCTCCACCCATATTTTAGAAAAATTGCTTGCTGCACATCTGCCATTTTGAAGATTACAGGTTGAAGTTTTCTTTGCATTTATTTATTTATTTATTTTACAAAAATACATGGTGACTCGCTGTCTGATGTTATTTTATTAATTATATATAATGTTGTAATGCAATTAGTTCTGGTAATGAGGCGCTTTAATATAATAGATATAAATATGTGCCTCCCTGTTTTGGATCTTGTGAATCTTGTAGACCTTCATGGAAAATAATGTTATTTTTAAGAAAAGAACTGCAACTGGTAAACCTTAGCTAAAAGGTACATGGAACTGTGTGGTTTGGTAAAATAATAAGGGTTTAAAAGGTTGTAATTGCAAAAGTAAGGTTTTTAGTTTGACTTATTAAATCATACTGTTTTAACAGCTCTTTTTGTAAAAATAGAAATAATTAACAATGCCCCTCCCACAAAGTTGTATTGTTTAAAAAACTACATTGCAATCAGTGCGTTATTTCAATTTAAGATCCAAGAGTGAATTTTCTTTTTGTTTTGTTTTCTTACAAAAATACATGGTACACAAAAGCCATGGTAACCTCAACGTGCAAAACACAATCATTAGTAAAACACAGCGACGTATTTAAAAACAAATTATATATAATATATATATATATATATATATAGTATATATATATATATCGGATATATATATATATATATTGAAGCAGAAAAAAGAGAACACGCATTTTTCTTTTAATTTTTAGATCATCAAATATATCTGAACAGCACAAAAAAAAGCGAGAACGCAAAATGTATTTTGAGGACAAGAAAAAAATAATTTGACAATAGGAAAAAAAATGTTCACAACGGAAATAAGTGTCACGATCAATAGAATGCAGCGATCATATGTTGGACTTGGATTGGAGCTGGAGGACTGTTGGAGAGACGTAAAGAAATACTGGCGGAATTCGGTACGTCTATATTTAATATATCTGTGTCTTCTGAATGTGATTCTTATAAACATTAAGCAGTATACACAATGTTGCTTCATCAGTTTGGTACCGTAGTTACCTAACATTTTATTGTTAGGCGAATTAATAGGCCTGTAGTTAAATTACGGTTTCACTTTTGTTCAGCATTGTACAAATACTGGAACTGCAGGCAATATACATGTTTATTTATGAAGCAGTTACATTACATAGCTAGTTGAATGAGTGCACTCTGTGATTAATTGTTTTCCTTCATTGTATTTGTCTGAAAAAATACGTCAAGCGCATGGATTCTACTAATTAACGTTTCTCAACGCAGGCCATGTTTTCCCCTTTTAGTAGGATTCGGCTTGGCACAACGCCATTGTTTTTCCCCAACTGTCCCAAATCTCTCGTGTCGTTCAAAATTTCTGAAGAAATTGAATTTGTGAAGCTCTGATTTGACAATTTGGGATGAATATAGTAATCAATACTTTTTTTTACATAAAAACGAAACTTTATTCTCACAAAACAGTGTAAACAATATTGATCTACAAAAATATTGATCTACTAAATTGAAAGTGATATCTGAATAATGTCCCTCTGATTAAAGGGCAAAGTGATTTTAAAGTGGTTTTATTTGCTATGCTGCAATTCTGCCAGTTGTATTGTTATTAAATAATTAAAATACAGCATGTATTATGCAGACAAACGGTATAATTAAGTTACTTAATACTAAAAATACTACGTTTTTATGTAAATGTTTTTAATATTCCTATTTTCACAGAAAATGCTATTAAAATTACTAAATGGATTTAAAGTGGGTTATTGAATTCCTATAACCGCTGCAAGGATATACAAAGGCTCTATACCAGTTTGACAGCAAAACAATCAAAATATGTATCCTTTTTTGAAATTACTAACGTTGGATGCAGCATTGTTTTTACTCCATCATCAGCTCAAAATTCTGAATGGAGCTTAGAAGAATTGAAGAAGGTAGGTCATTTCAATGGCTCTATAAGGATTTAAATGAATCCACAAGCTACTCTGGAACCAGCACAAAATCAGACCTTCAAGAATGTCATCCTGTCCATCAGAAATTCCTAATGAGTTATTTAGCCTGCCACACAGTTTCACAAGTTTCAGATCAACTTAATGTTACAACAAATCCTGTTTAATTACTTATTTTAAAAGAAAATATGTAGTTAATCTAAGCAAGTGGAATAATGGTTTATTTATTTATTAAAGTTGGCTTCTAACAGAAATAAATAAATCTGAAAACAATATAGGATTAACATGCTGTAATGACTAATGAACAGTAATGCTGAAGTGTCAGCTGGAAAAGTAATTTTAATATTTTTCATGTCTAGGTTTCAATCTAAGGACTGTGGAGATGCAGCGTTTCAGGAGCAGTTTCTGTAGCTTTCAGCACAGAGTGAAGAGGTTTGCTCTTGTGGAGATGAAAGAATTCAAGAGTATTTGAACTTAATAAAAGAACAGAACAATTTACAAACCCCACTTACATGGGAATCTGCTGTAGACTTATATCTGAAATTGAAGGAAATTGCTAATTTTTACATAGGTTAAATATTCAAGGGATTAATTTACTTCTGGAATTTAAGAAAACTGTAAGAATAAAGGTTTGTTTTCTGCACTAAATAGTGCAGAATAAAACATTACATTGTACCTCTTATTTAAAATGTTCTCCCACTTTCTGTGGATAATTAATCCAGGAATCTTGTACAGAGGTGTGCATCTTACTACTGATTTTATTGTATTTTATAACTGTTCTTATCTGTAATATGATATTTTGTATTTTTTATATTCTGTAATGTGGGACTTTGTAACAACTATAAGGTCGCCCCGGATAAGGGTGTCTGCTAAGAAGTAAATAATAATAATCTTGGAAGTTCACTATTTTCTTTTCCTGTTTGAATTGCCACAGCAACTGATGAAGAAATATTGAACTTCTGTGAACTTTGCTTGTGAACCTGTTTTTACAAACCTTTTGTTCAAACCAGGAGATAAAGAGTTTAGCAGTGTGACAAATGCAGTATGCTTCTTTGTCTTGTTACTTGTGGTTTGTGTGTGGTAGCAGACCTGAGGTGATTGTGCAGGTAACTGTAGGATCTTGCTATAGCTCATTAATGCAACCCCCTGTAACCACAGGACCACTCATCTAGCTGACAGTGGGAAGTAAAGCTTTAAATTCTATCTGCTTTGAACTGCATCCTAAAAAGATGATTTTGTTGCCATTGAAAGAAACACAGTACTGCCAGAAACACCACACAGAGGAAGGACAACCCAGAGCTTTAACAAGAATCCATCAGCAATTCACAAAACTGTTATTTCTTCAAAAACCAAAGGCTGGATCAGGTTCTGTTACTATTCTGGGGTGGTTTCTGCCCGTGACACAGAGGGCACAGCCTGTCAATCCAGCTCCGTTTTCCTGTTTGAGACTGTCCACACCATGTTGTTCTGGCCACCCCCTTTATCATGCTGACCTCCAATCTCACCGGCAGAAACCACTCTGGAAATAGTTTGAGGCAAAGTAACTTTACGACTTCTGAATCAAAAGTTGATTCAGAATTGACTCGGCGTCAATTCCACCTTCAGTATTGCAAGAGTCATCAATGAACCTCACTGGCATGGTGTTTATAGGGTCATAAGAACTACTCTTAAAACCATGTACATCACCATCACAGATGTCTCCTGTTAATGTTGAACTTTGAGATTTTGGCGGATTGTATTTGCATGGCTAAGTTCCCCAAAATTTCATCAAAATACATAGTTAAATATTTCCTTTATATACAGAAAGGGAAAAATATAAAGCAATTTTGTTTTTTTTAATAAAGACAAGCAGATTTATAAAGCTGTAAACTTACTGTCACAAAATTAAAGTCAACAAATAATGAACTGAACAAAGCAAGCTATTAATGACTCATAACTCAAATTAAAGTTTAAGGCAAACTGTATATTTACAGAATAGCTTGACAAGGCAGTGACATTTAGCAGTTTTAAAATTTTAAACTTACCAGAAGCTATGGGGTGCCATGTGTAAAAAAAAGAACCTATGTGTATGCAAATGAGCCCCGCCCACTTTGTGCTTTCACACAATTTGATTGGCTCTTGTAATGGTGATTGCATATTTCCAGATTAGCATTAGAAGAGACAATCAAATAGTTTGAAAGCACAAAGCGGGTGGAGCTCATTTGCATACAAACTACAGATTTAGCTGGCCAGTTAAATATTTAGGTAAATGTTAAATCTTGTTAAGAAATGTATTATTTAGTTAAATATTTAGCTAAATGTTAAATCTTGTGACAATATTTATAAATTATATCTGAATGTATACATTTAAAAAATATTTATTTTCACAAAAATACAAGATTTAAGTTAAATCTGGAAAAAAAAAGAATTGTTAACGCTTTTTTTTACACATGGCTCCCCATAAGAAGCAGGACTACATTAAACAAATTGGTACTTTAGAGTTCTAAAGAACCAGTTTGACTTTGTTCCTTTAGCCTGTCTTAGCCTTAACCACTTGCCCTTTTAAATTTTACATTCTGATGGGATGAGGCTCTGCCACAAAAGGTCCACTGACAACCAACGTCCTTGCATGGTACAGAAAGCTCACTGCGCTAGGGCCTCTCCTTTGCACTGTGGTAAGAATATAGCCCAATATGTTTTATTATAAATATATTTAAACAAAAGGTAATTTAGTCAGGTCTTGTAGATCATACTTTGTGCTATGAAATTTCATTTTCGTTGCCACAAAAACATTAACATATAAATTAGCTTTTCATTACTGATCAAACTTAAGACTCCACTCTTTGTTCTGGACGAGCTGTGATTAAAAGGCTTGAAACAAAATTATATCTATATATATATATATATATTAGATAGATATAGATATATATATATATATATAGTAAGCATCCCCTCCTTTGAGTCACACTTGAAAGAAATGCACATTCTAAGGAGGCAAACAATTCATAAAATTAGTTTACTTTAGAGAAATTAATATTTACACTTCTACTTGTTATTGAGTCACATCTCTGTCATTTGCTTCACTGACCAGGCTTGCAGCATTTTACTGGCAGCTAATTTTATATATTCAGTAGTATACTGTATTTCACAGGGGAGAACAAGGCCACCAGCTGTGATGTTTTAGGACATAACGTTAGTAATGAATAACATAAACAGAGGCTCCGTCCTTCAAAGGCCTTACGCATATAGCAGGGGATCAGTCATTGAGGAAACCCGACAAACAAGAGGGGGGGTCACTGTCTCTGAGATGACCCAACAAACGAAGAGGGGTCATCGTCTCTGAGATGACCCGACAAACAAAATGGTTTGTGAACCAGAAATAAAAACATTGGTTAGTAATATTAACAGATAAAATAGGTTCCGACTCTTCAATGGCCCAACATATGCAGTAGGGGGGTTCCATCGCTGAGGATACCCGACAAACAGGAGGGGGGTCCACTGTCTTTGAGATGACCTGACATACAAAGAAGAGGCACCATCTTTGACGTTACTTTGAGGTAAGTTTAGAAGATGTTAGAACACATAAAGCAGGGTGTTCCGCCTCTTCAAAAGCCCAACATAATAGAGGAGTTCCGTCACTGAGGAGACCCGACAAACAGGAGGGGTTCCGCCGCTTGGGGCCCTCACATGACTAGAGGCATCAGAGCCTGAAAGAGAAGACAACAAAGGATCATGCATGCTAAAGGAGAAGTTTGGCCGGGGGTCCCCTCTAACTCAAGGAGAACCCTCATCTATGAGGTAAATGAAGAATTGTTTAACAAAGAGTTGGAGAAAGTGAAATCACTAACCCCCTTGGCTCCCTGCTGAAAACGTTTATGAGAAGAAAAAAATTCCTCGCAGGAGGAGACGAATGGCTGGGATTAATAGTAAAGTTGGAGAAGAAATAGACAGCAAGCGAAATTGATGCCGAATTCCTGACAAATAGGTTTTAATTGTAACTGATGCCAGGTGCAGAGAATCCTTTGTATGAACTATAAAAGCCATGATCCAATTCTGGTTAAAAGAAGTAGGATTGATCCTATTTTGAGAGCAGAAGGTTACATAATAAGCCCATTATAGAGTAAGAAGATCTGGTAGAAGGAGTAAGTGCTGAAGCCATGTAATCTTGAGCTGAATTAAGTATCTTATTGATGGTTGGATTCAGTTGAAAATGAGGTGGTTGAACTGAGGAGTTGCTGCTGGGGATGGCAGAGCTGTAGGAATCAATCTGTGAAATTTGGATATCTGTAAATGAGAGCATCAGCTGCATTATTACTAGCCGCCACAGTAATTGCATGATAAGAGGGGTTGGGATGGCTTTATTTATAATATGAACTGTAGCTAAATTATCGCAATAAAATAAGATCTATTTCTTGGATCAGAGATGACCCCATAGCTGGCCTGCTGCAACTATTGAGTAAATCTCAAGAGCTGTGGATTTTAGCTGTGGAGATAGATTTTCAATTTCCAGGGGCCATATACTGGAAAAACATTAATTCTTTAAAAGACCTCAGAATCAAAGATGATGCGTCTGTAAACAAAGCCATGTCAGGTATAAAAGGTATAAAACATGGATAAGTCATTCCGTTGAATAAAAGCAGACCACATTTAAATATCTTTCCTAGCTTCTGATTAAATATTAATGTAGGAGTAAAAGTTTTTCGCTGTTGATGCAAGAGCAAGTGGACGAGATATAAATGTCCCCCCTTGGGAAATAATGCGAATTGCAAAATTGAAGTGACCCAGCAATGAAAGCAGAGCACGTTTTCTAATTGTTTTACTAATCTGAAAGTTCTAAATAAGAAATCGAAAGTGATTGAGTTTGGACTCAGGGAGACTGGCTACGAATCTTTCTGTGTCCAGAATGATTCCAAGAAATTCCAGGGAATGGGCCGATTGTTTGTTCCTCTGAGAGTGGGACGCCATCTTCTGAAAACAAACTCCTGAGATTAGTAATTACTTCTGCTGGCGGATCCGATGGAGGGGAGATCAATAAAAAGTAATCAAGCAGGTGAAGCAGAAATGGAACATGGTAGGCATTGAGCAGTATCCAGCAAAATGCTTCAGACAGAGTGTCAAATATCTTCGGGCTGCTGCGGCAGCCAAAAGTTAATTGAGTGCCAAAGTAAAACTTTCCTTCCCAACATATACCAAACAGGTGATGAAGAGAAGGATGGATTGGCATTACTTTAAATGCATCTGATATATCTGCTTTAGCAAGCCAGGAACCACCACCTGCTAATTTAATTGAATGAATTGCATCTGAAATAGTCATGTAATGAAGAGAAAATTGATCTTGGGGAATAAGCAAGTTGATACTGCTGATGCTTGAACCCCCAGAGCTGATAAATCAATGATAAGACGCTTTTCTCCCAACATTTTCCGAGTTGCTAATTAATCCTATTGGCATTCCGAGTTGCTATGCCAATAGGATTAATTCTATAGACTGGAAAAGGAGTAGCTAAAAAAGGGCTGACTATAAATTTGAATTTCATTTTCAATGAGAAATTGAACTGACTCTGGATCTTGATTAGCAGAATAAAGATTTTTTACTTTGAAACGAGGAAGGAATTTGGGCGAAAACAGGTTTTCGGTTGAAAACCTGTTTTTTAATCTGTCAATTAAGTAACTGGTGAAATTGATATCAGGATGATTTTTTTAATTTATTACATAATGCTGGAATGTTAATGGGAGTGGAGACTATGAGCATCGGAGAAAGTCACTTGCGATTTAAAGGGCAGAGTGAGTTGGCGTGAGCATCTCCACAATTGCTGCACATATGAATGAAATTACATTGCCTGTTTGAACAGAAACCGGTGTTGAAATTGTTACAGATTTGTCTTCCTCCTGCGAATCTAATTCTGCACCTGTATTTGTCCTGCGGTTAGGATAAATGGAGCATAGCACATCTCTAAATATGGAGAAAGCAAGGGCGAATTCCCCCAATGTTAGGTTTTTAAGTAATCTGGGATCTCTGGATTTTAATGTAACTGACAGATCTCTGAGATCTAGGAATTCTGATGTTGCCATTAGTAAAGAAACAAGATTAATGTCCTTGCCTTCAATTATACTGTGCTGAATTTGAGGAGATATTGAATGCTGCCTAGCTTTGGTTGAGGAGGGGGAACCAAAAGCTAGAGCAGTGGCGATGTTGAAGAGGGGAGGATCTACTGATGGTGCCAATGATAGAGAGCCAGAAGTAACTGTAGCTGCGACTGAAGTAACAGCCGAAATAGCAGAGAAAACTGAAAGAGCTGAAGTTTGTTTCTCTTGTTAAATATCAGACACCCTTTTACCAAAATCACTTAACTTGGGTATTGACCAAGAATAATGAGTCTGCAAATGGCTGTATAAAAGACTTAATCTCTTGAAAAATCAAGGATTGCTCTTGTTGCATTGATCTGGCTGAAGCAGGTTCCTGCTGTTTTGAAGTGCTGGCTGTCGGGATGAATTGTTCTGACATAGATTGCTTTCTGTCTGGTTGGGGCTGCTGAATGGCTGAGCGTAACTGGGGAGCTTTTTAGGAGGGAAAACAGGTTCTGCAGAGATGGATTTGCAATAGAGAATAAATAGAGATTATCGATCGCTACCTGCTGGAATCACATTTCTGTTTTTAAGAAGGGATTTTATAAGTTTATTTAAAGTCCAGTCCTTCCAGTATAGTCGCTCTGGAGGAGCATTCTGAGCCCGGAGTCTTTTAGAATGCCGAAGATTAACTCCTTGGGAAGCTGGAGCACTGAGAGAATCTTGGTTGGGAGGCAGCTGTTCGGATCTCACAGAGCCACTGAATGGAGACTGGAATGGAAGACTGATTTGACCCTGATTTAAAAAAATCAATAGAAAAACTACCTATATAGTGATCATAAAGCAGTAATCATAACGATAATAGGGTGATGCAATACGTGTGGCCACCACTGTAAGCAAGCAAACAAACAAATAAATAAATAAAGGTGATGCTGTCAAGTACAAACCTCCTCGATCTTGTCATCTTCCACTTCAAAATACGCTCTGGTAGACGTGTTTCCTGTGTATGCGTTTTTGAAGTGCATCATCAAAACTGGCATGTACGGATACCATTTTTTTGTTCCTAGTGCCCAGCCTTATTCAATGACAAGGCTCTGAAAGACTGATTTGATTGCCCCACGGCTTATTATTGATGTGAGCCATAATAAGTCTCCAGTCAGAATTTGCGTGTGGTTGTTCTGCACATTGATAGGCTGTCTGTCTGTTGCCACTGAATTGGGTGACGGATCCCTCTCCCATAGTCGTATTGCTGTCATGATCTGACACATTTTTCTAAAGGCTATTATCAACTTTGAAACTCTTATTATTCCTTCAAAACAATGGCTACCTAGACCACATTTTTTTTAGTTTTGTACTGCATATGCATAGAAGGCTATAAATGTGGTAGTCAAATCTCCAGCCTCCAAACAAAATCACCTCTATGAAAATATTGGGCATTTTAACTTTGTAAAGTGAATACTTTGCCTGAAAGAATTTAAGTAAAAGGCAACCATGAGTGATTTCCCTGATTTCCCTAGTTTCTGTAGAGAGGAATCACTTGAGGTAAATTATAATGAAGTCATTAAAAATGACTTAGTAGTTAATTGTATTTGTTTATTTAAATCAGTTTTTATTTATTGCACATAATCCAGGCAAGCCTGTCTAATCCTATGACTATGTAATATATCCTACTGTACCGTGTATTTTTTTTGTGATAACTTTTTAATTTATTTCCTATTGTACTGTGCATAATTTATATACAGTGCTCCCTCGTTTAATTTGATAACTCACAAATTTGGTTAATTCACTGTAAGGTTGACAGTATATTGTTAATTCACTGCTCTGAATATTTCACACATTTTATTTGTGAGTAAGATTTGAGCTGTTTAGTATTGCTTGGTGCTAAGTGCAGGACAGTGGTTTCAAAGGATGGTCTTCTGATCAGTGGACCATGGCCATTTTATCTTAAAGTGAACCTGGAAAATATCCTCCATCGTCAATTAATACAAGAGTCTGAACTGTCAAAACTGCTAACAACTAAAAAAAAAAGAACATAGGCCTAAAGAACTGTACTCTTTTAGATTGTGGTTTATATTTTATATCTGCACCTACAAACAAATAATATCACAAAAAGTAAAATGTACTGTATGTGCAGGAACACTTGACATGTGATATGACCAAAGTTTAAAAGAATGTGGAATCATGCAGAACAGCTCCCTACAAATTTTGAAGACAGTAATTTAGTATGTACTGTCTATCAAACAGAAACCTAAAGAATCACATGACATCAAAATGGCAGGTATATTGGAGGTTATTTTCAAAGGCGATCCGCTGGAGGATAGTGCTATACGCCATTATTTTGACAGTTTATTCTGCACCTTTTTTTTCATGATTACCTGTTTTCTAAAGCTGCAGAAAATGTGGTGGGAATCTATCCTCAGTTTGGTTCATTAGTTATTTTCGACACTTTGATTTGGCTGAACATATAATGATCTAAGAATCTATGTCTATTTTCCAAAGACCAAAGTGGTGGATAATTTAAACTTCCACCAGTTACCTTTCCACCTGCTTCAGAATGGTCAATACATCTCTCCGCCAGTATAAAAAAAAGATCACAGGCATAGCTATTGTGTCCCCCTCAAAATTCAGGATGTCCCATTTGAACAAGCAATGCGCTTAAGAAAGCTCCTGACATTCTGTTACGCGAATTCTTTCGAAAGCTATATATACTATATAATATATATATAATTATATATATATATATATATTATATATCTAAACATCTGTGTTATGATACTTAATTATATAAGATGTGTTATAATAATCTTTAATTATATATATATATATATATATATTATATATATAATATATATAGAATATATTATATTTATAATTTTTAAAAATTAAGTAGCTTAATTCATAACACATCTTTTTTTTATCCAATGACATGAAGAAGTGGTTAGCCTTTCAGTTTTCACCTTCTTATTTACAACGTAACCTATCACTGCTTGAGAGCCCACTACTGTTAACACTGACTTTCACAAACACAGGTGTACATAAAACATTTTAATATACATTGGAAAAGAAAACGCTGTATTTTGTGGTTACGTTACAATGAGGGCATTATGGTAGACATGGATGATATTTTTTAATGTGTTAACAGGTGGAAAAATTCAGCAGATTTTGTTGCTTACACCACAAATGAAACCCATACTGTCGCTGTTGAGTTTTATGCTAAGTCAAAGTGAGTTTTATTCATAAGTACTGAAAATGTACAGGTACCAGACTGAATTTTTATAGGTTATTATATATTGTGGTTTAACTGCAGATGATTTGAAACATCAAGACAGTATGTATTAATTCCTATATTCTATTCCACAAAATCTCTTAAAGTTATCAAATAAAAAGGTAATTCCGGAGTTTGTAAAGCTGAACATCCTTTGTAAGTTTCCTACTTTAACAAGATTATTTAGAGCTTATCATGGCATATATTACTTGAGAGGCTCTGCTCTCTTCACAAACTCCAAGTTAATAGAAATATCATTAAGTGTGAACAATCACATCTTAATTTTCAAAACAGAAACCACCTGGCAACAAAAAATGTACGCTTTGTGTTATGTAACCCTGAAAGTGATATAAGATAATCTTCAAATTAAATCAAACTTGAAGGCATCATTCCTATTTTTCTTTTTGCATTTCTTGGATGTAAAGTTTAGCCTCTTACTTGCCGTTTGAACATTAACATCATGCTATATCTCCCTTACACTCAAACCCACCAGTTTTCTTTACTACGGATAACAACTTTGGTGTAAACTGCAGTTTTTTCCTCTGATGGAATTTCCTGGGGCACTAGAAAGGGTCCCCTGAAGATATTGTTTTCTAAGAGCAGAGCATGTTCTTTCCTGACCAGAGTGACATGCGGAGCATCTAGTTTGATAGATCACTATTGTAGAATAATTTGTTTCAAGTTTAATTTTAAATAGCACTTTAATCTAGTGTATATTTTTAAGGTCATTATTACAGATATTGTTAGCTACACATACAAGTAGATTTCATTTTTTTATTTTATTAGTTTCTAGCACTTTTTCTTCCTTGGATACAAGCAAAAAAAAGAGGTTTAATTTATTTGTAAACTACAGTGTGGTATATGGTTTTATGTAGCCTATTTCTGATCCTGTTTCTTCAAGTAGTTTATTGTGAATATTTTCTTTTAAAAGAAATTACTGTTTGTGTTTTACAAAATCACATGCACACACAATCATGCACACTATAGAGACGGAATAATCGTGTGTTACAGTGTTCAAGATGTAAGAACATGAAACAGTGCATATGGGTAAAACATTTGCATAAAGTTATTGGATTTCAGCCAAATCAATTTGAAACATATGCATGAGGCTAGGAGTGTATGATAAATGTTTTATTAAGATTTCTGCAAAATGAAGCCAGTTATCATGTTTCAGTCAAAAAGCAATGTTACAGTTACAGCTTGCACTTCAAATTGCCCTTCTTGTTAGGCATAACTTCTTACTATAACATAGGCAAATAAAAAGGTTTATCCTATAATGGCAACTTCAGAACAAATAGTGAAACATTATTTTTTTATATACCAGTATTGCTCCTGAGGCCATGCATTAAACAAGCTTTATGGACATTTTTGTAATTCTGTAAGGTAATTGAAGTCATGTCCTCCAACTCCTTCAATAATTTCAAACAACATGACTTTAACTTAAAACTAGTAATAACAATCATGTTTCTTTTTGTGAGCTGATTTCTGATTGTTTTAAATTCCATTATCAATACTTGCTACAGGCAGGGGTGAAATTCTCAACAAAAAAAGTGCAGCTACTCATATGCACAGCCGGGCGTAAACATTTAAAAAATGGAGACAATTTGAGTGCCAATGAATAAATACTTTTAAAATGTATACATATTGGTACATGATACACTTATGATTACAAAATAAGCCTTAAAAAATAACTGATCAATTATAACCAATTCACCATAAACAAAGAGGCTGAAAATACTAAAAGCTTTGTGTCCTCTGCAATGCATATATCACTCAGTCATATACTGTAATATTACACTTAAGTTAAAACTTAAACGACAAGCATTAAGAAATATTACACTATGGAGTAACTGCTGTAGGGAGGATTTTGTTTCAAGATATCCTAAAAAAGGATAATTTTATAAAAAACATGGTATTAGAAAAACAACTGTGTTATGAAAAAATGATACAAAAAGTCAAACAATGCACAAAATAGGGGCTATAATACCCTTCCCTCACTACAACTACTAATGATGTATATAATAATATAATTTGTCATATATTTTTGCCACCTTTCATAGTGGACCACCATCACAACGCACTTTACAGAGGTAGGCTGTGAACTGTTCATTATATTGATTTAACATCTCAACCACAGGAGTGACTTGCTCAGGGTTACACAGTGAGTTAGTCAGTATTAGAGGTGGGATTTGATCCGGTGACCTTCTGGTTACAACCACTGGACTACAATGCCTCCACACTACTTGGCCATTTTAATCTCCATCTTATTCTTTGAAATCATCCCCATACTTGCCAGACCCTGGGCACTCACCTACAACAGGACCTGGCTATGCTACAATGATAGCCTTGGATTAGAACATATATCCCTGTCTCCATTTATTTTATTAAAAAAGGTACCTATAATATTAAACTAACTGTTTTATATTTCACTAACATGTATATGTACATTTATATACGTTTACGTCAACATGTTCACTGAGTTTAAGAATTTAATTTTGAAATATAAGTGACGTGATACCTCGATAGTCAGTGTGATACCTTGATAAAGATCCTTGTAGAACACACGCGTGGTTGTACAGTAGTTCAAAGTAGCATTGCAGTTAAAATGGAAAGCTGTACAGTATTTATCGAAATTACTCATGACTTCAGGGTAATGTTGCATTTTACCCCTTGAAAATACAGTAAACTCTCTCAGTGTTAAAATTAGAGGGAAGTTACTCCTAGACCCAAAACCTTAACTGGAGTGCTGGTTATACCATTTGATTATGACAAGGCTTCAAGCCTTCCTCAGAAAATAGTGCATTAAAACCCTGCACAGGCAGAAAGGATGTGTGCAACAATATCTGAAAGGTCAACAATGATGCAATCAAACAAAAAGTGTTCCTCTTATCATACAAATGCAAGGCTTTTCTAATGAGGGTGTTTGCCTGCAGTGCACCTAACTGTAAGAGCGCCATTTGACATCAATGGTGGCTCTCTATATAATGAAAAGCTTCCAGTCATTTCACACATTTACCTGGGAACTGTAAAAACAAAGGTCAAATCAGATTTTATTAATGTTTCAGCTGGTGCTGATTTATCTAATTTATCTTATTGTATCTATGTATGATATAGTGCATAGTGGGTGGATGAGTAAGAAAGTGCATTACATTAATTTATATAAAAGCCTGCCTTGCTACAGTATGTACAAGAGAAGGCGACTGTCCTGACAATCCCTGAAGAAAATATTAAATAATAATATTTGTGAGCATTTAACCTCAGAAAATGCAGTGGGGCACAGATTAAGACAAATAAAACAACCCGGTATTACCAATAGCTTCTGTCAATGTAGTTGCATACAGGTGGCTAAAGAAATATGACTAACCATAAACTAGGTTTACACAGAAAAAAAGGGGCTGTTGGTGTGCCTTTGTAATACAATCACATTTTTCATTTACCCGCTTTTTAGGAGGGTTTACAACAAACTTGTCTGTGGCCTGAGGTGGGTGTCATTCTATTTTAATTGAGGTAGGGCTATGATAAAGTTGTAGAGTGTTATGAAAGTTAAAATTAAAAATACATTTGGGACATAAGGTATAGTAAAATAAATATGAAAAAAAAGCTTATTGTTAACCATGTAGCAAAGCTAAATGTAACAGTTACTTAAAAAAAAACAAAAAAAAACATAGGTAGCCTATTATAATGATTTCATCCAGTTGAGTGGTTATGTGTATGTACGTATATTTAGCACATACCATTTTTATTATCAATTTTTGCAGACCACAAAAAAATATTTTGCATATACGCATATTATTACAACCCCATAAACATGTTAAGAACAACTACAGTTTAAAATTACATTGTTGGGTTAATTATAGTACATACCACTGTTAAAACATTTTTCAAGTAATATAAAGGTAAGTCATTACAATAATTCAGTTTAAAAAACGGGGCTTTATGTCTGGATAATTACATTTCAAGAAACTGGTTGAATCTTGTTAAAGAGTTCCATGAAAGAAAGCAAAAATGAAATATCTGTCAACACCTTACTGCCAGGAGCCCCTTTTGGGTCATACTACTTTTTTCATGCACTTCATAAAAACTAAATTAAGTGAGTGACAAAGAGTGCATTAGGGGAAGATAACACATCATTCTGACTGAACAAAGCCAAAGCTTTCCTTTCCTTGTACAGCAGGGCCATTAATGGTGCAAGACGAAGCTGAGGGCCATTCATTGTGGCACTGCCTCACAGGGAATAGACCATTTTAATTATTTTTTTTATCATAAACCAAAAATGCTGGCACTGTGATGTTAAAGGTTAGCTGAACTGAGTCAGGATAGATGTCCATTAAGCAAAAATGATGCCTTTTTTAATAAGAGATGAATGTTCCATGGTCAATCAGAAAAAAAAATCTCATTTTTTTTCCAGAAAAACTGTAAAAAAGAATATTGTATCCGATTCGACTGATTTCAAGGACGAATGAAAAAAAAAGCATGACCCTCACCTTCAGAAGCTTTGATAGTGAGTGTTTCACATTGATCGACCTGCAAAATGCCTACTTCTGTCTTACTGTCCTGATCCATCCCGCGCACAGAAAGTATCTGCGCTTCGGGTTTCAAGGCAACGCGTACAAAATCTGAGTGCTGTCGTTTGGCCTCTCGCTGGCACTCCGCACATTTTCAAAGTGCATGGATGCAACACTGGCTCCACTTAGGCTGCGGGGTATTCGGATCCTGAACTATCTGGACGATTGGCTATTTTGCATGCGTTCCAAAGCATGCTCCGAGGCGCACACAAAACAGGTCATAGATCATGTGATGAAGCTAAGGCTCTCGATACATCAACAGAAGAGCAACTTCGTACCGTCTCAGTCCACAGTGTTCCTGGGGATCAAACTGAACTCTGTGAGCATGCTTGCCTCACTGTCGGAAGACAGGATTCGTGGCCTCCCTCTCTGAATAGGGAGGCCACACTCTCCCTATTCAGAGAGGACGCTCTCCTACAGGTCAGAATATATCAAGGGTTGTTGGGGCTGATGGCAGCCGCCTCGAGAATCCTTCCACAAGGGCTGCTGAGAATGCGCCCGCTTCAAGCCTGGGTAAATATTACAAGGCAGCAGACCTCCTGTTCAGAAGAGCTCAAGACAACTCGGAATGTAGACTGCATCCCCAAGTGGTGAAACAGATTTGGGAGAGGTTCCATACTGCACGAGTCGACCTCTTTGCCACAGCCGAGTCCACTCATTGGCCCCTATGGTTCTCCATGGAGAGAGACGAGGGTCCCCTAGGAGTAGACGCGCTAGCTCACCCTTGGCCACAGGGGCTCTTGTATGCATTCCCTCCACTACCATTAACACCTCTGACACTAGAGAGTATCAGGGTGGAGAGAGCACAGGTTCTGCTGGTTGCACCCAGATGGCCAAGGCGTCCCTGGTTTGCTCTCCAACATGTTGTCGGGTCAACCGAGGCAGCTCCCGCTGCGCAAGGACTGCCTGAGCCAAGCGGAGGGGCTATTATGGCACCAGAACCCAACCCAGCTCCAACTCTGGGTCTGGCCATTGAACGGAGCCGTCTATTCAGACAAGGTTTGCCAGATGCAGTGGTAGAAACACTACAGTCTGCTAGGACGCCGAGCACTAGAGCCCAGAACTCATACAAATGGAAAGTTTTCCAAGACTGGTGCATTGCCGAAGGTCACGATCCTGTGACCTGCCCCACTGAGATGATATTAACCTTCTTACAACACCTGTTTGACACAGAAAAATCAGCGTCCACATTGAAGGTATACCTGGCAGCAATATCAGTGTGCCACGACAAAACTGACTCTGTGTCCCCTGGGGAACACTTTCTGGCAGTGCAATTTCTTAAAGGGGCTCAGAGGCTTCGTCCTCCCATGAAAAGTATGGTCCCCAAGTGGGATCTAGAACTGGTACTGCGGGTCCTCACACGTCCCCCACTCGAGCCCATGGCATCAGCCATTACGTCTGCCAGACGAGTAAGTGAGCTTCATGCACTGTCCATCGATGACATATGTATGGCTTTCACTGGAAATTACTTGTGGGTAACATGAAGAACAAATCCAGCCTTTTTGCCAAAGGTGGTATCTTCATTTCATATTAACCAACTAGTTGCTTTGGAAACTTTCAGACCTCCCCCGCACAAGTCAGAGGAGGACCGTAGACAGCACATGTTCTGCCCAGTTCGGGCTCTGCACTGTTACCTGGATAGGACAGTGTCCTGGAGACAGTCCAACCAGCCTTTTGTCTGCTATGGTTCCCGCTCTAGCGGTCAGGCCCTATCGAAGCAACGTCTAGCGCATTGGGTGGCAGATGCTATAGGCTTGGCGTATGAACAGACGGACTCCCCCTTACTGGTGGACATTATGGCCCATTCTACCAGGGGCCAGGCAACTTTGTGGGCTCCTTCTTGGCACCTCCTTAGATGAGCCTTTGCAATGCCTCTACATGGACAGGTAGTCAGACATTTGCATGTTTTTATCGTCTTGATGTTGCAAACTGAGCGAGACCCTCTCTGGGCTCTAGGGTATTGCAGGCAGCATGCCCTTAGGCGTCATGTGGGCTCTGAAGCTATTGCCGTGAGGCTGTACTGTCGGTAATCTGGAGCCACGACAGCTTTGGTACAGCTTCCCTTTCGGTAATGGTTGTCATTCTATCGAAAGGAACGTTATTACCGTAACCCTGGTTCCCTGAAAGAGACTGTCAATCAGTACCCTTCAAGGTCGTGTCCCCAGCTGACCTCTGATTTTGAAAGAAAATGGCGATATGCTATTGTGAGGACGTCCGTCTTCAGCAGGAGGTGGGAGGGATCTCCTCCTCACAACAGGGCCCTTATATATGCTCAGTGATTGGCAGTCAGAGTGGGATCTTCCCATTCAGTAATGGTTGTCATTCTCTTTCTGGGAACCAGGGTTATGGTAATAACCTAACATTATAGGCCATGCCTAGCTTCTGAAGTCAAGATAAAGATGAATAAACAACATAATCTATAGCAGGAAGCCAGAGCTGGTCAACCACTTTCCAGTAAACCCACAGAGGCATACAGGTCTTGTTACAATATCACAAGTCTGCAGTAAACATGTTTTATTGTTTTTTCAATGTGGATCCTAAACACAAGTTGAGGATTAATCCACAAACCAACATATCTGCATTCCTTAACAATTGCCAAGAATGTATTGCATTAATTGCATTAAATACACATTCATAAGGGCCATTATTTGTTTCGTGTCCAGTATTATGGAGAAGGTTTTACAAATAAAGAGTTAAAATATTATCCGTAAACCAATTTCAGACATTATTAAAAATGCGTTTGCAAGTTAACAGCAATGTTGGTAACTGAAATCCACAGGCTTTCCTGGCGGGATATAGGTTGATTAAATCAATCTCTGTGCTGGCAAAAGTTATGAAAATCAAAAATCAGTTAATGTAAAATGCCAGGGATAATCCGATTTTTTAAATGTAAATGATAACAGTATTTTGATCCACTTCCATCTACAAATAGACTCCAAAATCTGCAAGAAAAGGCAGGTATAATATTATTTTTAAAGATATAAAAGATCATTTTTATTACCCACATGTATAATCACATTAATAATATATAAACAATAACCCCCTTTTCACACTGGGAACACTTGTAAGTGTACTGAGTACGGTACACTTACCAAGTGTGCTCGGCGCTTTTCAGTGGAAACCTCGTCGGATTGTTTCTCTTTCACACTGTTTGTGTGCTGAGTACACTTGAAAAGGTACTGAGTTTACTTCCATCTTTTCAAGTGTACCGAGAACACTTCCCTTTCACACTACACATCTGCAATTGTACTGAGAACACAAAAAAACAGCTAATAGCTAATAAATAGCAAATAAAACAAAACTCGAAACAGTTTGATACATGATACGTAAAAACATATGAATTTAATATTTGGCAGCCTTAATTTAATATAATTTAATATAATAATAAAACGTTTTGCACTTACTGTTCATAAGGCACTTACCTCATGCATTTTGTAAACATATTATATTCTGTGGTAGAAAGGTCCTTATGTAGCTGATACATATGATGCAGGAGCAATATTTCGATCTTGGCAAAACCGAACACAATGCAATTGTTTTCTTTATAGCATTGGGACAAATATGCATCTTAATTAAAATGTATTCACGACACAGAATTTACAAATTAAAGTGAAACTACCATTCAAATGAAACCACTCCATGAGGGAAGCGTGAATGAAATAAAACCCTGTATAGATTATTTTCTTGTGGAATCTGCTGTTTGCACAAAATCTCACCCGGAGTTTCTAGTCTCTCAGCTACTGGCACTACGAAAACAAATCACAAGTTATCATTTGTTTATTATATAGGCCCGCCTAATATAACATTTCTACAGTACAACATTTCTACAGCTGCAGAAGAGGCAATGGAATGCTTTTCTTTGTCTCCATGAAGTGACATCTTCAATTTCAAGGTAGCTACAATGATGGCAATAATACTATTGTATACAAGATTCTTCTGGTTTTAGTTTCAGCTGAGTTACATCAGTTACTGAACTAAATATAATTGACACTTTGGAACACTTGACGTTCACAACTGAACTGAGAAGATTTTTCTTTCACACTGAAGCAAAAAATAAGCGATCTGTCCCCAGAACATTTGCAACCGTGCCGAGACCACCTCTTTCATATGGTCTCGGGACAGTTCGGAGCTTTCACACTGAAGGGCAAACGTTCCAAACTCAAATGAACCGTACCGGGAAACGGAATATCAGCCAACTGTGAATGGGGCTTAAGACCGGTCCATAATGCCTGGTATTGCCCAATGTGGAGGGTCTTATTGCTTTTATACTTCAGTGTTACAGCACAATTCATTATCATTTTTATAGATTTTACCTGTGTTTATTTTTATATGTATCCTTCCACATAACCACTCTAAAATGAATGTTCTACAAAATATAGTCCTCCATTATAACAACATTAACTATGAGCTTCTCTGTAAAATGAGTGTAAAACAGTGTTATCAAAAATTGCCATTGTTACTGATTTGATATTTTCCTAATGGCCTGCAAGTACACCATATATATCACATTAGTTGGATCTAGTCCAGTTCATGGATAAAGATAAAAAGCTGGCAGATTCTTTGGACATTTCATTATATTTTTCTCCAGTGACTTGATGAGGCAGTTTGGATCATCAGGGACTCATACTTTACATGAATTGATCATATTATGATATGTTCGGACTTTGTGCATTGGGGCAACTGCTCAGTTGGTGCCTTCCACTTTCGAAAGGTGGTTCACAGTGAGAGATGTTGCTTTTAGAGGCACACATTGCACAGTCAAGTCATCAATTTATTATTTTAACAAGCAATGCAGCACACGTTCGCTTTTTTATTTGAATAGTTGTTATAGTTGTTATTTCAATATATATTGAATATACAGTTTTTTTCACTCAAGGTCACTCATTGAGGAGTTATTACATAACATATTCAGTCGTTGGCTTTAATCTGGCTATGTTTCAGTTGTTACATTTTATTTACAGCTTGTCTGAACGCAAGCAGTGGCTCTCTCTGGCTTGTAATATGAAACATTGCGAATGAATTTAAAACAATCTGTATGTAACTTTTGTTTTCTTTTCAATGTGGTTTGATAATTAAATTAGTAGTTGTTGTATCAACATGTGTTTCATGATATTAGCTTTGAAGCAACATCTGATGTTGATGTGACGATAGACGAAACTACTGTCTGCTTCTGACTAGCACCATTGTAATGTAAGTGTGAGGGAGGTACTGTACTTAGAACTTTTTTAAATTATTTTCTGCCCAGTGGCATAAGTTCAGCTATCATTTGGTAAAAATTAACTTCAGGAGCCACATGTTTTTTGTATATAGTTACTGTATGTGAAAATAAACTAGACTTGTTGTGTCTAGTTTAGTTACTGTTAGACAGAAACTGTTTGGCTAGTCCGTTTGAGAATACTATTGAATTATTTTACATATTTTTCGAATATTGTATTTTATTTTTTAGTAATTCCTTTATTCATCTTTCTTACTTCATAATTTTATATTGGATCGGATTTCATTATTCTATTGTCCCCCAAAATATTTTATAATTGAAGCCTTTTCTTCATCTGATTTCATCTGATTTATTCCTGGTTGCTTTCTTTTTTTTCTTCCCTCGCCTTTTTTATTGTTCTCCTTTCTAAAAATAAAAATATTTGATTGGACTTCTTGGTTTCAAATAATAAAAAAAAATTTAAAAAAATGTAACAAAAGTAACTTTTTTTCTGTATAAATCAATATTTGATGTCAATGCCTTACAAACAATGTAAAGGTGCACATATTTGATATTTCTAAATTCGGGACACGTGAGGCAATTCGGAAACACTGTCTTATTAACAGTGGAACAAAAGTCAAATTTACAGGTCCAAATATAAGGAAAAACAAGTGACTTTTACTATATAAAACAGTATTGCCTCAAATTGCAGAAGGATTATGGGTAACACCCCATTGACACACAAGTTCATGTTACCCATTTCTAAAACGCTTATTTTGTGCAGTTTTGGAAAGGTTAGACTTTTGCATACTTATCTCATTCTGTGGTGGCATAGTGGCCATTTGAAATTAGGGTGGGTACAATGGACTGTGGGCTGCGTTTTTTAAAGGTGAAAGTTCAAAGTGCCCTGGTTTCTGTCTAGAGCATGTAAACCCCCAAAACCAATGCAAATATTTCAGCAGCTTAAAAGTGTATTATAGTGACTAAGTGTGATGCAAGTATAATACATTTTATGAAAAAGCAACATTTTCTTTTACAATAAGTGTGATGCAGGTATAATACATTTTATGAAAAAGCAAACTTTTCTTTTACAATAATAAATGTATTTTATGGTCACGTGACCAAAAAAATCACAAAAATTTGTCAACAGTAGAAACTTCAGAATCTGAAAAAAAAAAAAAAAAAAAAAAAAAAAACAATATATGGTTTGCCAGGGGTATCTGAAAAGGAAAATAGAGTAATTTTGATGTAAAACAGGAGAGTCACAAATTCACAAAATACCTCTAGCATAGGGAATTACCATGGCCTTAGCACAGAAGGGCTTAAAACTCTTCTGGTTAAATAATCATCTTTTATGCTCATTAAAAGGATTTTTTTAATGGTTTAAAGACATATTTTTGCTTCAGATATCTTTAGGATTTTTAGTTTTTGTTATTTAAATCTAAAAATATATTTGACCACCCTGCTAGTGGTAGTCGGTTTTTCAGTTTGTCTGGCCGTGCTTGTATTATTTTCCAGGAAGTTTTGATTTACACATTCTTCAATTAACAAGTTATTAAAAATGTTTAAATTAACTTTAAACAAAATTTTGTTACAAGTAAAACTGGTGGAGTGATCTTGTTTGATTTGTTATTGTGATGCGGTTACAATCAACTAGGGGTTAAAACCCTGTAGTGCAATCAGAGCGCAGGGAACCTTGCCATTGAAGTATAAACATAATGAATATGTTATGTTGTATAGCAAATAGATCAGATTTATTTAGAATAATCTCCGCTTAGAACACACCGAGAACTGGATGGGCTGACATTTAATAAATAGGGAAAAGTAAGAATTGTTGGTGTTTTTCAAATATACACTTCTGTCACATTACAGACCTGAACATGATTTAAGACTAGCTTCTAACCTGTGTACTACAGTAAATAGCAGAGTTTAGAGGCCTGCTGTATATAGGTACATAACACAGCAAAATTCACGTACTTAGCATTTTTTAAATAATACATTGCTCTCCCCGTAAAAGTGGTTTGTTCACAAAATGATGAAGAAGTTAATTAACAGGTTCTCCATTTGAACACAAGGACAACCATCATTTATAACCCTGTCACTGGAGACTCAGGTGCACAAACCACTTTAAATACACAAAATACATTACTGGTGTTATGGGGATTTTTTTTTTTTTTCTGGTAAGTATTCATTGAATTAATTCTTTCTTACTGTTCTCATTTTCTTAACAGTGATTTATGTCTAAAATTAAGCTTTACAAAAAAAGGAGCGCACACAACTTTATCAGTCACAGTAAGAGGAAATGCAGAATAAATGGTCTTCTGAGTGTTTTACATTCAAATGACTGTCATTAATGCCTTAAGGCAAACTACACATTCATCAGTGATGCTTTTAAAAGCTCTTTTAAACCTGGTCCAATACATAATAACTATGGGGACAGCAGATGCTTGCTTATAGAGTTGGATTCAAAATTTCAGTACTTGCTTTGCTAAAGTGTAACATTGTTTTCAGTAAAGCATATGTTGTGCATAATAATTAAAATCAATTCTGATCAAGAATAACCTCATTATGCATCTGACTTTCATTTTCTGAAAGATGATCAAAAGTTATGCAGTTTCTGTATTTTATATATTCTGTATACTGTCTTATTAAATATGAGCAATGCTGTGATCTGTATTAGTTAAATAGCCAGTAATTTCAAACTAAATTAAGATACAGAATCATTCCACCTGAATTACAATATCATTGTTTGTGACTCAGCAAGAGCAATGTGCAGATAGCATGTTATATGCATGGGTTATCTTTGTATGAGAGGGATTCAGTTCTGTGACCCAGTTAAACACTCCCCAGCAACCTAGTTATTAAAAGAAGAATCCCACTCTCAGTTGGTTCTCCTATACATTCACCTTCAAGGCTCTGTTCCTTTGCTCAGAAGAGAGAGGCAGCCCTGTAAAGGAGGCCAGGTAAGTCCCTAAGGTGTGCCGCTCTGTTCCTTTTTTTCTCTTCTGCTGCTGGCTGTGAGACCATTTGGTAGTAACCACCTTAAAAGCCTCTAGTTAATTAGATATCCATAATAAAGACAGGGTGTTCTATAAAGTGGAGAACATCTCTGAAAGTCTTGTCAGCTTTGGAAATAGCACTGACCTACTTGCTGACACACTTTGAAAGATTTCACTTAAGTTAGATGTATGTGTCCTCAATACAATAACCTATATAGACCATGTCTATTTCAGTTTCAAGAACAACATGAATGCCCTACTTGATGACATTTTTTTTTAATATAAATTCCAAAATGTTATTTGAATTTTTATACTGAGACACAGAAAATGAATACAGAACTTTTAAATACAAAGTGAGTCACACCATTGCTTGTTTTAGGTGGCTTTGTACTGTACGCTGCAACTTTAGTGTGGCAAACTGGTTAGAACTGGTTAAACTCAAAATCTAACTTTTTTTTTTATTTAGAGTTGGTGCTGAACTTAAATATGTTCATGGCCCTGCAGCAAACCTTCTTCCTTATTATAACCCCCCCCCCCCAAAAAAAATACACCCACACAAAAAAACACATCTGGTACTCTTGTCTTTTTTTAAATATATATAATTGAATTAATGCATAAAAAATAACTAAACTAACAACTACCTAGAATATATTATTTAATAAATATTTGTTTGTTATTCTCCAAACCAAAACTGCCCAGCATCTCGTTATAAACAGTGCAGTGCGGACTTGGGTCAAACCAATGTTTGTTTAGGGTGAGTTTTAGTGTGTTTTTTTTTTCTTCTTCTTCTTCAATGTTAGACTCCTCCTGCTACATTATTTGAAGGTAAAGAAAATAACCCTATTTGTTCTGAGTTTCCCATTTAGAAAGTCGTTGTGATGTTCAAGGCATTCCCCATCACAGACACTGTCCACTTTTTTTAAGGACATCATTTTAACAAGTAATACCAAAATAAGAAAAAAAGAGTGTTATGACTAAGTATGACACTAAGTTATGACAATACAATATTTAACTGTAGCCCATGTGCAGGTCAGTTTAGCACTTAGAAATAATTTGTAGCTAATGATTGATAATCCATCTACACTTTATAGCCTTCTTTAAGAAAGCAATGTTTAAAGTAGTCTAAACCTAATATACTGATATAATATTAACAATGTATTAATGTTGATAGAAGATATTGAACATAATAGTGCTTTCAATAATTATTACTGTCCATTGAAATATATATTTTAATATAATAATAATAATAATAATAATAATAATAATAATAATAATAATAATAATAATTCAGATCCCTACAATTCCCATTTGAATACAATGCGTTGTCATCTTTTCTAAAATGAGGGACATTTTCATCAAATTGTGATTTCCCTTCAAAAAGAATAATGTCATTTAGCACGTACAAGATATCACGTGGTTATATTACAGTGATAGCATTTTGTTTCAGTGGTAGTAACCCTTTAAATGTATATTTACTCAAGCTGCCTTGTTTATAGCAGCATGCCAATGAAATGTTAAGGAGTGATTTAGTTTCCTGATGAGGGTTTCAATTTTAAGCAAAGCCAGAGATGTGTCTGCTGACTACGTTTGCCACTAACCCTTTCTTTACTGCATGTTTTCATTCACTATTTAGTACTTTTCAAAGAGCCATGCAAAGAGTTCTCAGAAGAAATACTTTTATCCAGTTGTGGGCTACCACCAAGGAATGGGCTACCTTTTAATGCTCTTCACTCTTGACTGTTTACCTGATATTTACTCCACATGTGTTATTTAGTAATATTCTGCCTCTACAGTTAAGATAATATAGAAGACTGTGGGTTAGAGCTAGTACAAAAAGGTTATGAAAGCCAACCTGAACTGAAAAATAAAAATATAAATAAATAAACTAGTAAACTGTTCTCTTATAATTTGAATGCAAACATAATTTAAGCATAATGAAAACCCAACAGCATTAAAAATAAATTGTTGACATCCTCTCTTTCTTTTTTCCATTCTTCATCTGCTTGAATTCAAGGGCAAACATGATGGGTTTCCAGAAATATATTTGTAATACATTAGATGTAAAATGGATTGCAAAACAATTAGTGAAAGCCATCAGAATTTGTATTAAAGAAACAGATTAATTTCCGCTGCAGCTGTACTATTTAGGTTTAGAAAGGTACATTCAATTTAATAAAATAACAAATTACTTGACTTGATTTAGGGATTTTTAGTACAACAACCCCTGCCCCTTATATATAAGAATGATAAATACTTTTTCACATCATATACCTTTTAAGACTAATACTTTCATAAGGCCATATTTGGTGGATGCAGTGTGCTTAGGTTGGCTCTATCTATCCTATCTTTTTGCAGATTCTATGGTTTCATTACTTAAAACTTATTGGCAGTGGTTAATTTTTATAGGACACTCGATAATAGAATGTGACTAAAGAAATAACAGAGAACCCATGTTTCCTGATAGTAAAGGTATATTAAGGTGTACTTCCTTTATCATTGATTTAGCCAGAGGTGAAAAGGATTATGGTTACCAAAAGGCAAAAATTCACAAGACCAACATGTCAGCCATCTTAGTTTATAGGTCAAAGGGAATGGTTTAATTAGATTTTCCCAAATTGTTATGGTTGTATTCATTCAGTTAATGTCAAACATCCCCTGGTGTCAAAGTTACATTAAATGAATCATTTTGTGGTGGAGCTTGTGGAAGTGTTAACATATTTAGTGTTGAATACATTTTTCACAGTTGTAAAATGTTATAGTTGGAAATAAACAAAAATGTGTACATCATCATTAAATTGTTTGTTGAACCAGAACTGAACATTTCTATAATTGGAGCAACACTAGTGAAGACATGAATGCAAAAAAAATGGTAAATGGAAAGCATGGTGAACTCCAAAATGCAGATTTGCCTTTTATAGATAACATAATATATAGAAATTCAATGGTTCATTGAAATAATTAAACTTACCTCAACTGATGTTCATTATGATTATACATACTATAGTATTACAATGTATCTTGAGAAACATTTTCCTTTTTTTGTTTATGGGAAATCATTTCCAATTATTCTAAGCTGGCTATTATTTGGATAGTTGTGTTCCAACTTTGAGGAGCACCTGCTCAAGCCACATACTATAGTATAGCCTGTAATTATATTTAGTACAGAGGAAAATGAATAAAAAGAGATTCTACAAAAGTAGGATGCATACACAAATTTAACTTATGGCAACTTTGATGTGTGGTTTTAACCTCAGCAGGTTTGAAGTACCATATTTTAGAACCATCTTTAATTTAGAGATTATGGCTTCACTTATTATCTCGTTTGTCTATATTAACAATAGCATTCAGTGGACAAGCACATTTTAGACAGTTTTATAAAGGGGTGTGACTTGCATATCGTAACAATGTGACTTATAATACAAAAATGTGTATTTTTCTGAAGCCAAAAAAGGGATACAACAAATTGTTAAGATAGCATAAAATTAGGGCTGTCACTCAATTAGAATTTTAGATCGGTTGATATATGGGCATTAGTTGATTAATCAGTAGATTAACCCGTCCACATTTTTAATAAAGGTAAAGATCTTTTAGCGGCTGGCCTGCATAGTAATACTTCTAAATCAATCGAATCTAAAAAAAAAATAAGCCCAATGGGAATTTAGTCTTTAAAAGCATTATTATTATTATTTTTGTAAATGTAATACATTTTCACAGAACAACACAACACAGCTGAACTGCGTTTACCAGTACAGCTATGTACTTGGCTTCCTGTACTTCTCCTTTTTATTGCATCTAATAAAACCTGAGACACTGAAGAGAGTAAGTTGTTCTGAATTTTGTTAGAGGTCCCCCAGTATACTGTGGCTATTCACAAGTGATTGCTTAACATGCTATCGTAGAAAGTATCAGATAAAGTAATTCCACATCATTACCTCTATCTGAGGAACTGATGACTTCATCGTGCCCTCTGAAAGCCAGTTCTTGCTTGCTTATTGTGATATATTGTATCCCTACGCATCTGTTTATCCATTTGAACATCAATCCAGGTTTGTCCAAGTTTTGAGTATTACAGTGTTCGCAAGTGACTTGGGAACACTCATGTTTTTGTGCTGACTCCATTAGATATCCTTAGGTAGCCAGTGGTGTTCCATATTGCCTTTTCTGTACTGAACAAAAGACCAGTTTAGTTCCAGTAATATAATTTTTTTTAAATGACAGCTACCGGTAAGCCAGGGGTACCTTTTAATAATTTAAATTTTGGAAGTGGCGAGTACATCCCTTCCCTTCCTGTGTCTGATGACATTTTTTTTTTTTTTTTATTTGTACAAAAGTAAATCAAAATATTACTTTGACATTCTCAATATATTTCTCAATAACGCTCTATACTAAGCAGTATCATGCAAAATTCAGCTATTGTTACACCACTCAGGGCCTTGCATATTTATGTAGTGCCTTTGCTCACTCATGATTGGACAGCTGTAAAGCCAGGACAGATCTTTGACAAAACTTACCTAAGACCATCAGCCGAGGCAGAGAATATACCTTCAACTCTGAGCTAGTATTGAAAGTACAGTTTTAATGTATCTATTAGAAGATAGTGAATCAGCAGTAAGCTATGGCCAAAGGTTTTGCAGTGCATTTAAGTGCATTTCATTTATCCCGAAAGTTCACATAGAAACAATGGCAATGAATAAATTAGTATGCGCATATCTAAAAGTATTTAGCAGGACATAAGGAACTTACAGAAATAATTGAGCGATATAACAAGTTACTTGCTGCTCACATGGAAATATGTCATTGTATTTACTAGGATGTCAAAAGCCATACAGAATGACCTGATTTCATCCATTTCCTTTTCTGTGCTATAAGAAATCAATAAATTAATGATTAATGATGCAAATGTGGTGTATCAACATGATGTATCTTTACTATAGGCTTTCCTGTTTTGTAGTTTGTGTATTTTATCCCAGTCGTCGTCCGTCCGTCCGTCCGTCCGTCCGTCCCTTCTGGAAATTTGAGAAATTGCACCTTGTGACACTGTCTGGAAATCTAAATGTTATTTTAATGTTGTAAACAGTGCATTTTTAGGGCACTTTCATACCTGGTTCGTTTATAAAGATCTGATTCAGTTTCGTCTGGCAAACAAACTAATATGCAATTTTGCTACACTTGGTTTCACATTGAAAAATATGAAGCAAACTTTTTTTTTTTTTTCTCAAAGCGAGTTTAAGTTCGCCTTCACAATTGTAATCACACCAGAATGTGTTTGCTTTCACATTACAATTCTTTGTGAATCTGATTGACTGTTTGTGGACGTGACCAAAATCATATCTTCCTGTTGATGCCTAGATATATGCTAGCGGTGATATCAGTAAAGAGCCTACAGTGAACTTATAAACATGGAGGGTTCCACCCGTGTCAGTCCTGGGATTGTACTACTATAGTAGATGCCGCTTATTATCAACCCCTTGGTTTCCAGCCACAAGTTGTCAATAACCAAAGTTGCTAATAAGTAGAAAGCAACCATTTCAAATTAATTTCAAATTTATTTATATGGAGCCTCTATATACCGTACTTTTAGAATGCACATTGCTGAAATATGAGTTTAAGAGAACAGATAGACATTACGTTTCTGTTTATTAAACAAAATGTAGAATAAGTCATTTTAAAGTATAATAAAAATAGGCCTACGGTAAGCTGCTATAGGCTACTCTGCAAAAATGTAGCCTACTATACTACCAATTGTCCTTAGAGAAAAGTAGACTGTTGATACTGTAATTACATTTAATAATCAAGCACAATTTTAGAAATAGCTGTCCAATGGTGTCTGTTTTCATGATTAATCATCTCCAGCTGTAAATCCCTCTTAATTTTGCAAGCAACTTCATAGCCGTTTTCAAAGCCACCATTCTGGCATATCCTGCAAAATGCGTGCACTGCCTGCAACTGTTCTTTCAGTGAACTTTATCGGTTATAGACAGGTCTACACGTTTGGAAGACATTCAGCAGATATAAATGTACAGAGCGTCTATTAAATACTGTATCTGTAATAATTATATAATGTACGTTCATTTGGTTTGTTTGACATCTGCTGTTACGATGTCAGCAGGAAACCCGTGTTAGACATATCGCTGAGGAACAATGACATTTTCGTGATATATATATATATATATATATATATATATATATATATATATATATATATATATATATATATATATATATATATTTTCACCATACAGTACACACACACACACACACACACACCTATCCGTGCTTTCCATGTGCAATGTATTGTGGGTTACGCATCATATCACTTTGTTCAGTTTCGTTTGAATCTTGGATTGTAATGCGACTGCTTTCACACTGTCTGACTTTGAGTTTGAAATGCATTACAGTTCCCTCTCAATCGGGCCGAGACCACTTATTTAAATGAATCCTAGAGCACTGGTTTGGTGTGCCCTCTGAACCAAAACGAATCAAACTTAGGTGTCAACTGAACTCAAGTGTGAATTATCCTCTCCAAACGTACTAGGTGTGAAAGGGCCCTTAAACATACGCTGGCAGTGTGTAACAGTTAAGTTTATTAGAATAAACTATGATGGGCTACTGTTTTAATTTCTCTGACGATAAGCGGATAAAAGGCATTTAAGAGCTAAATTGTGGTAAAATGTCAAGGAGATGTGTTGCCAGTCACAATACAATAATTAAGAGTCTATTGCTGCAGCCCTCTTTCTGCCTTTCCATTTTTTTTTTGCCCACCAGCTGCCACTGGTTGTTATCAAGTTTCACCACAACTGAATATGATGCTTTCTTGATATATGTACAAATAGAAGTGTGACAGGATTCAGTCACTCTTGATAAAAACAGATCTAAAACTTCTCAGACATGATTCATTAGTGCTGTATTTTATTTCCTTCATAGCAAAGGCTGTTTAGTGAGAGGTCATGATGGAAAACACTTCAAAAGTTCCCTCAAACTACTTGATTACTTTAAAGTTTTTTTTTTTATTTGTGTTATGATAGACTACTTGGGGGCTAATACAATTATATAATCTGCACTGTTATATGTGTATCTGTAGTTTGAAAAAAGATTCAGCAGCAGACTGGAATATTATGTTAAACCAATCAGTAGGATTCGGCATCATTCCAGATTTTTTTTAGTGATAAAATTTTGTTTAAAATATATATATATATATATATATATATATATATATATATATATATATATATATAATATCTATATATATATATATATATTATAAACTCGTTGACTACTCAAGTAAAAATAAATGGTTAAAAAGTCAACTATACATTTCTTCTTTCAACATAAAGGTAGGAATTGTCTCATTAGTTATAGAGATATATAGCTCAAAGGTTTAATGTAGATGAACAGCATGTTGGGTGGCTAAAATAGAACGCCTTCAGATTTGCTATCAAGAAAATAATCAAAGCAAGTGAATTTAGCAGGAATAGGCTAATTCCTCTACATCAAACGCTACTGAAATAGAAGAAGAACCTTGCTGTGCCTCTTTTTTATGACTTCTGTTTTATCATAAATTGTTGCCAACATTACACTGACAAGGAGGATGGGATTTGATAGAATGTCACAATCATTAGGCCAAGAGTTGACAGTTTAAAAGAACAGGTTTTCCATCCTGTATCCCCAGGTTATTTCAAAATGAGTATTGGTGGAACTAGAAAATCCATATCAAATATGCAGCAGCTTTGCAACAGGGTTCCCTTTGTAATAATATTTATGTTTGTTATGAGTAAGTTGCAGGCCTCAAGTATGTTTTCCACCCACACACAAGCTCACTGAAATATGATGCCTTGAAGGAATACAAATTCCTTCCTTAGTTCATGCACAAAGTAAGGATTAAATCAAAGAAATGGTAAATCTACTGTGTCTCTGGCCTTTGAGGGAGGTATTTGCAGACTTCTTATGGATGTTTTGATATGGGATTGGGTGCATATTTTAATCTTCCAGCATTTGCTTAAATTTATATTTCACTACATGTAAGTATTTTGACATACTTGTGGAACATGATGTTGTAAGGGTAAACAAACAACACCAACACACTTGTTTATGACACGGTACGTTGGCCTCACGCTACTGGTAGTACCTTTTGGTTAGCGTTTCCATGTAGTTTCCATGTAGTTTTCTTTTAGCCAGACACATTATCCTTCCAAATGGAAATAACCTAATTAAGCAACAGAACCCGAAGTAGAGGGCTTTACCTTGTGATAAGGCTTGCCTCGTGCCATTAAATGTTCCAAGCTGAACGCTAGGGCATTTCATACGGTAAAGCCCTCTTATGATGGGTCTATACTATTAGAAAATGAATATGTAAAAAAAAAAACGGAGCATTTAGAGTTTCTGTTTGTTTTTTTTGCGTGATTTTACACAGCACTGGTTTTTATGGCTACTGAATACAAACATTGTCCTCATTATTTCATGAAACACGACTTGGAAAAATAACCACTTCTGATTGGTTAAACAGCATCACATGACCGTGCATATATATATATATATATATATATATATATATATATATATATATATATATAGCGTATACCATGTCTTGCATACTAATGAGCCACTTCACACTGAATAAATCACTATGCACCACTGCAATCTAAATTCCATGACAAACTGCCATTTTATTTGTTATTAGTTACAAACCACTGCCGAAAATGAGTGGCATTTCACCTATTTCCCTTAATATATTTGGGGATGAAAAGCCACATAACTGGTACAACACCAACTTTCTGAGTGAAGACAGCAGTCCATCTGAAAAAAATAAATAAATAAATAAAATAAGTGCACCAGCAAGAACAGACACAAGAGTTGATGAGGAACAGCTGAAATAGAAGAAAACAAAGATTGAAAAAAAAACATATACACAAAAAAAACCACTACAGCATGGGCTGGTTAATGTACATAAAGAAACAAAATGTGGACATTCATTTTATGGAAATAAATCCAAAAAAATCTCAACAACATAAGGGAATTTTATACCAATGCAAGAAGTTAAACTGAGGACCAGCAATCAGTCTCCAGTTTTATAATGCTGAGCTGGACTAAATACATTTTAACAGTATAAGTTTTAACATCTATGCTGACAGCAAGTTTAAAACCAGCAGTAATGTATTCCTGTCAGTCAGGAAAACTCTTCGAAAAGCAGTGTGGATTTTAAACATCTGTGGGAAACTGAGGTACTATCCTCTGACAATGTGGTCGGATTGATGCGTAAAGTCTGGTTAAACTTAATTGCGTCAACTTAATCTGGCATGCTTGGACACGAGGGTGTCTGACAAATAACAAAAACATATTTTGAGAACTAAAAGAATGAAAACGTACTAGAATATGTGTAAAATTTATAGTAAATGCTTGCATATAACGAGTTAACAAATTCACTTCAAGATCCAGCTAGATTCTCTCTCAGCTGCTCTCCTGACTTCCTTAGTGTAATTTGAAACTCCGCCCATCATCCAGTTGTACTCAGCCCTCTAGTTTCTAGTGAGATGACACTTTTGATGCAGAAATTCACAATAAACAAACATGTGCAATTTATTTTTAATAAGCGAACAATCAATTAAATTAAATTAAATTTGGGACTATATTACACTGAGGATATATACACAATAAAAGTTTCTGGTTTTGTCTTAATTTAAACGTGTTTTAATTATTTTTTTATTATTTTTCTTCCCACAAATGACAGGTAGTCATGTTATAAGCTGTATAAACCACTTTGGGCCGTGCGATTCCGATGAACTTTCCGATGGCGAGGTCCACACCCAGGTGTGGTATTCTCTTGGATAGTAACCGCACGCAGCCACCAAAATATTCACTTTTATATATATATATATATAGTATATATATATATATATATATATAGTTTAAAGACTATATTGCAAATTTCTGCATTGAAAGTGGCAACTCACTAGAAACTAGAAAGCATTAGCACATGCTGATGATGGGCGGAGTTTCAAATGACACCGAGGAAGTAAGGGGAAAAGCTGCCATGGATTCTGACTTTGTATCTGCAGGTGAGTTTGTGTACTCGTTATATGCAAGGCATACATATTCAAGTCCGTTCTCTTTCAATTCGAAAAAATAGCCATCAACAAATGGGTATCATCGTCAGGTGATAAAATTATGCTGACCTTAATATTAAAGCTGTCTTTAGGCCTCCGTAGCTCTGATGTCATTGCCCCGCCCCTCGGGTGCTGAATGACTATGCAGAGCACAGGAAGCCCAGACTTTTTTGCTTTCAGCTGTTGATCAGGATTGAGCGTAATGTATTGGTTGTTCTACAACACTCTGACTATTAAAAAATTCCCCGCCTTTAGCTCTCATATTTGGCATGCCGACTGGCACTGCCCCTTAAGCACTCGGCTGAGTCGCTTATTCGAGCGTTCTCGCTCTTTTCAGCTTGCTGACTCTGCTGTCTGTCTCACTTACTATTGTTATTTATTACTTTGACAGCTTATTGTTATTATCTGTATATTTTAATACTTGTACTAACATTTGTTTTTCTTTCTTTCAAAGAGTAACACGAGTTGTGTGTGTGTGGGCCCTGGGATAGACGGAACACTACAGCAGCAGTCTTTTAGATCATAGCCTGCTTCAGACACCAGCTGCTTCAGACACCAGTCTGCTTCAGACGCCGTGCACCCCATACACACCTGAGCCCGTGCACACTTCTGTGCCCGTGCACCCCCTGCACACCTGTGCCCCGTGCACATCCGTGCCTGTGCATCCTGTGCACACCTGTGCTGGTACATCTATCTGCGCACCTGTGGCTTGTGCGATCTCCGTGCACATTGATGCCCGCGCGCCCACGCATCCGAGCACCCCGTGCACTCATCGGTGCACATCTGTTCTGTGCCTGTGCACTAATCATGCACCCAGTGTGCATACCCGCTCCTGTGCCCTGTGTACATTTGTACCCGCTGTGCAACCTGAGCAAGTGCTGTGCGCTATGCCGAGTTTCCATGAATGTGGCTCTTCTAGCCAGAAAATGCGCCCAGAGGATCTGCATTGGCTCTGTCCAACATAGCATTCTGCGCTGTCTGCGGGAAGTTCCAGAGGCGGGTCCTAAAGGCTACAGCCAACAGGGCAGTGGGGCTGGGATCTCCTTCTAGCAGGGGATCTCATTCTGAGTCATTCCCCCTTCAGGTGGTACAGCATCATCTCCTGCCTGCCTGCAGCTATCCAGGTAACCCTCCGCATCTCTTGAGCGATGCTCTTGCTCATCTACCAGGAGCGTGGGGCAGCTTCGGCGCTCCCCTCCTAAAGAGCGTTCACCTCCCTCAAGGAAGCGTGCGTGCCCCAGGTCCCTCAGGGGCAAACAGCCTAGCGGGATCTCGGCCCTCACGGACCAGATTGGTCGTTTTATGGAGGTGGTGATGAAACAACTGTCACTCATGATGAGTATGTTGTCGGCCCCTGGCACCACGGCTGCGCCGATTCCCCGGCCGCCTGTTCCAACTGTTGAGCCTGAGCCTGAGCTTGAGCCTGAGGCTATCTCAGACTATGAAGAGGACATCCTCTCTCTGCAGGCGTCTGGTGACAACGAGTTTGTGCAGGAGGGACCTCGGTGGATGAGCTGCTACAGAAACCGGAGGTATCTCCAGGGACAGCGTTTCAGGCTTTGGTTGAACAAGCGGCTCAACGTCTATGGGTGGAATGGCCCAGAAACAAGGAGCCCTAGGGCTCCTGGTTCTCCTCGGTTAAGCCAATACAGGACAGGACACTGCTCCCTTTCCCCGACTTTGTCAGGGAAGTCCAGTCTTCCTGGTGCAACCCAGTTTGGGCCTTCTCTACCAAAGGCCTTTCCAGGCCTGGTTCAACTCGTTTGCACTTCACCCGCAATGAGACAGGCATTGCAGGCTGGTGATATCCCAGTCCTGCTGGAGAAGCTGCGCTGGTGGAGGATCCCCTCCAACCTTCGTCCGGTGGACAACCGTAGGTCCCATCTTCTGGAGGGAAGTAATCACCACTGACGCCTCCAACCACAGCTGGGGCGCAGTCATGAATGGTGTGGGGACTTGGGGAGTGTGGAAGGGGCCTTGGGCCTCAGCCCACATCAATGTCCTGGAACTCAGGGCAGTAGATCTCGCCCTACAACACTTTCTTCCGGTGGTCCAGAACAAATATGTGCTGGTGCGGTCAGACACCACGGTCGTGGCATATATCAACCGCCAGGGCAGCCTGAGATCTCCAAGCCTTCATCGCATGGCTGTTCGGCTGTTACTGTGGTCACAGCCCCGGTGGGCTTCTCTTCGAGCAGTCCACTTACCGGGCCGACTCAACCACGCCGCGGATCTCCTCTCCGGAGGAGGTCCCTTGGTCTCGGAATGGCGTCTCCACCCCAGGGCGGTGGAATGTATCTGGGAGTGGTTTGGCAGAGCAGATGTAGATCTCTTCGCCTTGCAGGAGTCTACACACTGCCCTCTTTGGTTCTCGATGAGAGACCTTGACAGTCTCATAGGAGCAGACGCCCTGGCCCACGAGTGGTCGGCTTGTCTCCTATATGCCTTCCCTTGTGGCCTGAAGCAAAACAGGCTGGGTTTCCTATGCTCTCCATAGTCATTCAGCACCCGAGGGGCGGGGCTGTCAGAGCTACGGAGGCCTAAAGGCAGCTTTTATATTAAGCTCAGCATAATCCTTTCACCTGACGGTGATACCCATTAGTTGATGGCTATTTTCTCTTTCAGAGAACCGGGGTTGTATATGCAACCTTACGTTTTCATCCTTTCGGAACTCAAAATGTGTTTTTGTTAGTTGTCGGACGCCCTCGCATCCAAATTGTACCAGATTAAGTTGAAAATTAAACCAGACGTTATGAACCAATCCGACCACGGTATCAGGGGACAGTTTCCCGTAGACACTTCAAATCCAGTCTGGTAATTCAGGGGGTGGTGTCTGGACTTGTCTTTACCTGCTTTTCTAAAAGTTTTCATAGTGCAGCTCAGCAATATAAAACTGGAGACAGAATACTGAATATCCAGTTGAACTTCTTTCACTGGCATAAACTTCCCTTATGATGTTGAGATTTTTTTTTTTAACTTATTTCCTTAAAATGATTGTCCCTATTTTTTTTCTTTAAATCAGTCTAAGTCGTTAACAGCCCATGCTGTTTTTTTTGGTGTTTTTTCAATCTTTGTTTTCTTCTGTTTCATTTAGCTGTCCTGTTATGTGTCTACTCTTGGCGGTTGCTGGTGCACTTATTTTATTTGTATTTTTTTTTCAGGTGGACTGCTGTTTTCACTCAGAAAGTTGGTGTTGTACCAGTTATCTGGAGATTCATCCCCAAATATATTAGGCAATGAGTGGAATATCACTCATTTTTGGCAGTGGTTTTGTAACTAATAACAAATAAAATGGCAGTTTGTCATGGGATTTAGAATGCAGTGGTGCATAGTGATTTATTCAGTGTGAAGCGGCTCATTACTATGCCAGCCATGGTATACACTAGCATATATATGCGAACCGGTACACTACTAACCACAAGGTGGTTATTTTTCCACCAATAAAAAGGTTCCTGGTTATATATATATATATATATATATATATATATATATATATATATATATATATATATATATATATATATATATATATATCCAACCACTTTTATGAACCACTCTTTAACACAATATAAAAATTAAACAAGACGTTGTAAACTTCTGCCAGCTGTATCACAGAGCTTTGAGTTATGAGGCCGTACCTTTTTGATCATGGAATCAGTGCAATCATGTCTTCATGGCATGGCATCCCATATTTGCTGTATACCCTGTTGAAAAATCTGTCCAGCTACTGTACCATTATATATGGATTTACACATTTTATATCCTCTATATTATAAAATCCTTTTTTTGCAAGTCCCATGTGATTTTTCTATATAGTTTAGTTTTCAAGACTTTATTTTCTCTTTGACTCTGGTGAAAACCCTATAACCTACCACAACCCTGTCGATTTAGTGCCAGGGAGAGGCACTAGAGCTCCATACGGTAGTGCATTTTAAAGTGCATTTTCATGTTCACCCGGGGGTCCCGTCAAAATGGACAGCTGTTTTTTGAACAGAAAAGTAACATACCATGGAAACCATGTTATTCAGCCTCATTAAGCAAATTTCAAAGTAATCATAAAAGGCAACAGACCCTTGTTTAGACTTAAAAAAATAGAAAAACTGCCTTGCAACATGCACAACCATAATCCAGCAACATTATACAACTTCCAAGTGGGACTGAGATCTTATTAACCTGTGTTTCACCAGATGTTTTAGCAAATGTCAAAAAATAAAAACAAAGCATCAACTTTGGCATGATCTTCAGGGTTTGTTATATCAGCTTGGATGGATTGTAAACATACAGTACAATGGAAATGTGAAAAAAAGATTCTATCATTAAAATATATGTCCAGAGGTTATATATGTGTCATCAATGGTTAATGGACACCACCTATAAATTATGACTACTTTTTGTAGGAGAATCATAGAATACAACTATATACCAACTAAAACGATCTCATGTCACGGTCTGTATTGTTGATAAGGCAAGAGTTTAAACCAGTGCAGTAAGGAATGTTTTTTTTTTTTTTTTTCCTGGACCGCACTGGTCATGGAACTTAAGTGAGAAAATTAAAGAATAAGCTGATTACCAAAAATTAAGACAATAGCTCAAAGTGTTCTGTCTCTATGCAGCAATATTAGGTCAGAGGTCACAATGTCATGGTTCCAGATATGAAGTCACTACATCAGATAGTTGAGAAACTGTCAAGAAAGGATTAATTGCTCCTGAAGGACACTCTTAATCTAAAGAATGGCCTGGAGAATCACAAATACACCTGTGCACCAGGCATAAAGGCAATATCTTGAAGCATAGGTAAACCAAAAAGTCACATTTTAGGTCACAGGTCAAACTAAAGGATGTTGTTAGATTTTGCCTGCAGGGTTTCAGGAACACCTAAAATATGAAGTTGCCAGCTTAAATGGTTTTGTTAGATATTAGCTGTAGTAATGTGGTGGTGGCAGGTTGACAAACTCCGCTAAGGGGGATGTTTAAACAAAACAAACAAAAAAAAAAGAGTTTGGTGTTGCTTGTATGTGTGTCATGGCAACATATCTTATTCTTTATTGTTAAAACAGCTTACAGTATATCAGAATAGAAAAGTCATACATTCGGTGCTCCATTACAGCTCAGTGTAGGCTGCTTAAAGCAGATCATCTTTTTTAATAACTGTGAACATTTAAAACTTTATCATATGCTGAAACTTTTGTTTATTAAAAAAATGAAATTCAAAGTGTGCTGTTTGCCTGATCTACATTTTTCTTCTGTTTTTCAATAAAAATATTATTTAGATGTATCTTCTTTCACCTCAAAGGCATGTAGATAGAAGTATTTTTGCCTGCCTTGCAATTTATGGAGGCAATTGAACATCCATAAACATGAACCAATTTTTTAGATATTGTATAAAGCTTCAAGAATCTCTTAATTTTATTCAATAATTTTAAGAAAGAATATAAGTGCTCAGAAGTTTTTATTTTGCTTTTCAGTTTGGTACCATTATCAAGCAATATTGAATTTTTACAACAGTATTAATATGCAATTTCAAACATTAGGGCAGTAGAGGAAAAATCTAATTTAAACATCTCCACCTCCTAGAAAATATTCATTATTAAACCAAACAAAATATATATGTAGTAAATGTAAATGCATTATTAAAATATAGTTATAAACTGTTTTTCTTTCCTCTCTTTAATAGATTTTTTCTTCTCAACTGTGCCCCTCTAAAAGCAGGTGCTTGCCAATGATGCCTCTGTAGCAGCCCTTCTAAAAAAAAAAAAGGTAATGTTTAGTGTCATCTACTGAACTTTTCTCCTCACAAATCAACTTAGTAGTATCTATAAACATCTGTTTGCGACTAGAAATTGTTGAGTTTTGTATTCATGGGCCAGGTGCGGGGTTAAGGATTTTCATTGCATTAGTCAGTACACTCAGTGCTTGAAATGGAAAAAAAAAAAAAAGTGGTGGTACTCACAGTACTCTCAAGCTCCCTGTCCAGATCTCTCTCTCTCTCTCTCTCTCTCTCTGACTTCCAATCCACCTCTATCTTTGTCTCCCTGCCAGTGTCCAGCTCTCTCTCTCTGTCTCCCTTTCCATCTCTACATCTGTCTCCCTGTGCAGCTCTCTCTCTCTCTCAGGCATCCTGTCCAGCTGTCTTCCTTTCCCTCTCTCCCTGTCCAGCTCATCTCGTCTAATCAGTACTGCGTCTAATCGCGACTTGACCTGGACCATTTAAAATAAATTCCCCCTCTCTGTTTTGCAAAGCACTCTGGGAGTTGCAGTTGTTTAGCAATGCACCCTGGGAGTTGCAGTTTTTTTGTAATGCACTCTGGGAGTTGCAGTTGTTTTTCAATGCACTCTGGGAGTTGCAGTTGTTTTGCAATGCACTCTGGGAGTTGCAGTTTATGCTCTGCTGTGACACTAACCTTGCAGCTGCTTCTGGGACAACAAAGTAACAACTAGAAAGCCACATAAATGCAGCTGACAGTTTGGAAAAGAAAATGGGCAGATAGTCAGTGATTAGCACCAAAGTGCTACTCAAATGTTTTAAATTGAGAAGTGGCGGGACTCCGTACTGGTGAATGCCTCCCCATTTCAAGCACTGAGTACACTCTAGAAAGAAAAACAACAAACATGGCTGACAGTGAATGTGATGAGAAAAAAGTACAGCCTTGGGACGCTGAGGAAGTGCAGGCTCTAGTTTCTCTGTGGGCAGATAGAAGTGTTCAGGAAGATTCGCAGTTGTGCGTCAGAAATGAAAAAGTTTATGCCCAAATTTCTGACGATTAGAAGCAAATGGGTATGAACCGCGGGTACAGTACATACCCGCGGTTTATCACACACTCATGATATGGTTATATCACACACTCAAAAATACACAATTCTACCTAATTTCTCATCTTTAACCTTAATATAAATTTTAAAAAATGTGGAAAATAAAATTCTAAACTATAGTAAAACAAAATACATCTGTACCATATATATAACTATGGCTCTCATTGCGCTCGCAGGGCTATCTTTGTCAAATCACATTTTTAAAACCTGTTTTCCCCTACAACAGAACTGTATTAAGTCAATATAATCAGTAAAATTTGTGAATTATAAAGGAATTCCTAAATATAAAATATAGCGCTACAATATACAGCTCTACCTTTGGTCTATTAATTTTTGGACACAATTTGTTTGTGCATCTTTTGGCAAACTGAGTTAATTAATAACAATCATTAATAAGAACATCAGTAGCATGGCTCGGCTCTGCGCTGGAAAAACAACCAAGGCTTAACCACCCCGTGAGGGTTCGGTACTGCCCCGACGCGACGCGGTTCTACAGTGGAAAAGAGTCAGAAAAGGTTAGTGCTTAGCTTGCTCGGGGGCTGTGTAAGCATTGTTAGAAGGATGCTGATTGCTGCAAGAGCTGGTGTTGCTAGGTTGCTGATTGCAATCTGCTATTGGAGGGGTGAAGACATCTGTGTGTGTGACATAACCTGGAAGTGCTGAGGCTGGATTGCTGAAAACTGAGAGAACGTGCGGGACCGGCTGCAGTTTGTTACTTTTAAAACTTTTTCTATACACAAGCCGTTACTTTTGGAAAGAAAAACGATTGGGAATATACAATATTCAATGAGTTGGAAATCGAAGATGCACGCTGTTTGGCCTTACTGTTGGACCTCTTTAAGCTGTTCTGCTCATTAAAATATACCCATATGTCTTTGCTATTCCTTGTTTTCCAATCTGAAATTCTGCTTAAATCTATGTGTAGCAGGGGGATAGATCTGTGCTAACTCTGCTGGCGTGTTCATGGTGCTGCAGGAGGAGGGCAGCAGTAGTCCAATACCCGCCTGTGGGTTATGGCAGTGACATGGAGAGGTGGGAGAGAGGGTGTGGGGGCTTTCCCTCTCTCTGAGTGGCTGACAGGTGGGTCTTGGGGGGATTGTTAGCCTTATAAAATAACACTCTGCTGTTCCCTCAGGTCTGCCCTTTTAGACGTGCAGAAGCGCTAGTCCAGGACCGAGAATGGCCGGGAGAGAGAAACCCGAACGAAAGAGAAAATAGAAAGAAACACAAAGGTAGCAGGGAAACCATGGGCAGATCCCCCAAAGCATTGTTTATAGCAGGCTGAGGGAGCTGTGAGTGTAGGTCGGTGACCCAGGTCGTGCGGGTAGCGACGACCGGAGTAACACTGCCAAGTGCAGCACCTTTCATTTGTAGTTTTTTGTTACTGTGTTTTATTTTCCCTTTTCTTTCGCCTTTTGTTTTCATTATTATTTTGAGCACCTGCGAGTGTGCCCGCCTTTGGATCGCTTACCAGCATTTGTATTCCCGCGGTCCTGTCTATCATCGCTGATAGCAGCGTCCTCTGCGGGCTAAAAAAATTAAAATTGAGCCAGAGAAACTGTATCTCCCGTTTGTCAGTGAAGTACCCACCACCCTTCCACACTATGCTAAAATATGTTAGCTATTTTCTTCTTATCAACACTTCTCTTGGAAGAAATCTAAAATAAAGATCTTAAATAAGCACATAATTAAGGCTGCTGATGACTCAATTAGCAGCCTGCAAATATTATGTTTGATAACTCTTTGCTGGTTTGGAATAGTACACAACTGGTATCTCTTGAGTTGGAGGGCTTTAGCATTTGTTCTAGCATTTTACAAAGGTCAAAGAATACACTGCATGTTAAACGAAAACATCTACCTACAGATTGCTTGTGTAATGGAAATTACATAAATCACCTGTACGTGAAGATATGTTAAAATGCTCTGATAAAGATTTACGTCCATCAAAAGATAATGTACATACCCAATCATATTATACTTAAAAAATAAAACACAGACTTTAATATGCAAACTTTTGTTGATATATGGAAACGTGTGTTGACACCAACCTACAGTATGGTTAACCTGGTCTTTAACCTGGTTTTTATATTTTGCAAAACACCAAATGTTCTACAACCACATTTTAAATAATATTTACTTCTCTCTTTTTTGTAGGTTTTAATCAGTAAATAAACTATAATAAACTAATAAATTATATCAAATAATTTATTCAGATTAGATACTGAATATAAGTCTAATAATGTACCATACTGCTATCAGTGTATCATTTTGTATCTGGATATGACTTGAATGATGCTTTAGTTAAGGAAGAATAACCAAATCAGCAACATAAACAAATAGAGCTTAATTAATAAGAACAGATGAATAGCTTGAGGTCAAAAGTCAGTGTGCATATATAACGTTGATTGACAGTTGCCTTTTTTAAATTAGTTTCAAGTTTATTTTTTCCATTTGCTAGCTTTCACCCCTCTATACTGTTCTTTAAAAGTGAAAAAACACAACTCTGTGGCACAAAATATGTAAATTACTGTTTCTGTATGTTATAATGGATGTTTAATTTACAGTGCCTTGCAAAAGTATTCAGACCCTCTCACAGTTTTCACATTCTGTTGCTTTAAAGCTTGCAGTCATGACACTTTGAAGTAGGAATTAATATGTGTTATATACACAACCTACTCCACACATTCAAAGCAAAAACAAAAAGAAACAAGTAAATAGATAACTAATATGAAATAAAAATGGAGAAGTCACGATTGCATAAGTATTCAAACCCTTTGCTGTGGCAAACCTAAATTAATTCAGGTGCACAAAATGACCTTAACGAGCCACACAATTAGTTGAATGGCCTCTATCTGTGTGCAATATTAGTGGTTCTCATGACTTAAGAATAAAAACACCTGTCTCTGTAAGGTTCCTTGGTCAGGTAGTGACTTTCAAGCAAAGACTCAACCATGAAGACCGAGGAGCTTTCAAAGCAAGCCAGGGATAAAGTCATTGAAAAGCACAGATCAGGAGAAAGGTACAAAAAAGTCTCTGAATATCCCTGTGAGCACAGTCTTCTCAATCATCAATAAATGGAAGGTGCATTGTTCCACCCAGACACTGCTTAAATCAGACTGTCCCTCCAAACCGAGCAGCCAGGCAAGGAGGAAACTGGTGAGGGATGCCACTATGAGGCCTACGACAACTTTGAAAGAGCTACAGAGTTCAATGGCTGAGATGAGAGAAAATGTGCATCAGTCAACAATATCCAAATTGGAACTTTCTGGTCTAAATGCCAAGCGTTACGTTTGGCGCAGACCCAACACAGCACATCTCCCAGTGAACACCATCCCTACAGTCAAGCATGGTGGTGGCAGCATCATGCAATGAGGATGCTTCTCCTCAGCAGGGACTGGAAAGTTTGTTAGGACTGAAGGAAAAATGGATGGAGCAAAGTATAGGCAAATGCTAGCAAAAAACTTGTTTCAGTCTGCTAAAGACTTAAAACTGGGGCAAAAATTTACCTTTCAGCAGGACAATGATCCAAAGCACAAGGCTAAAGCTACACTGGACTGGCTTAAGAATAAAAAAGTGACTGTCCTTGAGTGGCCCAGTCAAAGTCCTGACTTGAATCCTATTGAGAATCTGTGGAAAGACTTGAAAACTGCTGTCCATAAGCGAACCCCAAACAACTTGAGAGAGCTTCAAGTTGAAGAAGGGGGATAAATTGCACCAAGCCTGTGTGCAAAGTTGGTAGAGACTTACACAAAAAGACTTGCGGCTATAATTGCTGCCAAAGGTGCTTCCATCAAATATTGAGTTGACAAGTCTGAATACTTATGCAATCAAACGATTTCAGTTTTTTTCTCTTTAGTTTTTGCTGACATTTAATGTAACTTATCACACCTTTAGAAGTTTTCAGTTTGAGCATTAAAGTTTTGAAAAGAAATAAGTTTAAAAAAATGTGTATGCATCATTTTGTAATTTCACAAAATGGGACTTCATAGGAAGGATCTGGATACTTTTGCAAGGCACGGTATAATTTTTTTTAAAATCACTTTTATCATATTGTGTTTGCCTTTTTATAGGACTGTACGAGACCTATGGAATGATGGAAATATCTCTATGTACTTTAAACAAAATGTTTCTAATTTTGATTCATTAAAATTGATTCTTCTCCTTGAAAGCATGCCTCTGACAAACAAAGCAGTGATATATGGAACAACTATCAACATCAACAGTCCATTGCTGTTTTTTCTTCATGAGTGCACTCCCATAGAATTTTCACACCTTTTAAGCAATGGTAGCTGGTCACCGTCAATCAAAATGTTTGGTGGTTTCATTATTTGCAAAAGCTTCTACAGGAACACATACATATGGTTTGGCATACAGCATTAAGTGCCTCTTTTTTAGCTAGAGAACTACAGAATTGGATGAAGTCTAGAAAATATGCTGAAATCCAAGCTGTCACCCAAGTAAAACAACAACAAATATTATGCTAAATTTAAACAATATGTTAATAATCAATTTGATTTTACACTCCAGCCATTTTATTTTTTTGATAATTGAGGTGTGCCCTGCAAAACTTGATATGCCACTATTCTATTTCAGATTCATCTCATTTTGCTTAATATTACCATTAAAAACTATTTTCTAGAAATAAATAAATAAATAAATTGCAAAAACCCACACACATTTTTTCTCTTGGTAATATGACGAAAGAGTATCTAAAGAAAATTAAATTGTGGGTTAGGTTTTTTCAGGACTCCCCTCAATTATCCCTGGTTATATTTAAATATTGTTTTTAGGAACATTACATGGTACAAAATGAAATATTTATGAAGAGTATAAATGAAGAGAAAATTTGTAATAAATGTTACAACAAATGAAATAATTAACACCACATTGGTCCCACAAAGGAAATAACCATGAAAGTTCTTTAAATGTGTCTACAGATGTACAAAGTTAGTTGTACTTAACAGTGTGTCTGACTCCATTACAAAATACACTGCAGTGTGAAAACAATAATTATATCCTTAACAGCCATCATTAAAAGTGTAATTAGTGGTTAAGTAATATCTCAAACTGCAAGATAAAGACAAAACAAATCACTGCAAGTAGCTCATACAAAACAATGCATATGAGTGATTGCTTAAGCAAGTAATTAAATAGATCTGTGTATGCTGTAATTTCTAATGATCTTATTCTTATTGCAGAGAGTGTCCAAGAATCATTTAAGAGCAAAAGATGAATGGTGTTGCTTTTAATCTTATTAGGGAAGTGATGGAGACAGCAGTACATGTAAATAGGTTGGTGGAGAGCTGAATAACAATAAGGAGTTTTATAAAGGCATTTGTACTCACATCATGGCCAATGATTTCCGTTTGTGTAGATTTGTCCATTCTGTGGGAAACAGATTTTTCCAAACTCTGCGCTTTTGCCTGTAAAGAGAGATATCCTTTACTTGTACTAAAAACTTGTATAGTATTAAAAAGGTACCAATTTACAACACAAGTGTTTATGTAAGTGAATGACAGATTATCAAGGTTTCAGAACTCAACTGGATGGGTAAATGGATACCAGTAAATTTTCCTGCTTCTTCACTAAACCCTTCAATCCCTGTGACAATTAAACTGTATTTATCTTCCACAAAATATGTTAAATGACTTCCTAATGTTTACTAAACAAACTAAACTACTAAGTAATTATTTAATATATAGCACAAATAAAAGTGCAATGCTGAATTATTTTTTGATTACTTTTCTGAAATTATTTTTGATTATATATATATATATATATATATATATAATATTATATTTTATATATGATATATATATCTATATATAAGATATTAGTTCCAAAAACAAAAACGAATACCTGTCATCTCAGACATCGATTCTGCAAATCAACAGGTGCTGCGCAATAGATTCTGTGTCTCTTCCACTTGTTTGTTGCCAGGCAAGTTATGGGACATGTGTGGCTACTCGCTTAAGCTTCTATTTCCATATAGTACATTGTAAATTATTTAAAATTTATACACCATGTTCATCGCTTTCAATTGAGGAACAAATAAGACTAAAAAATAACAATAAAGGTCGTCTGAAGCTTAAATTGGACCTTCTTCAGCAGGGAGGACCAAAACAAAATTGCCTTTTGAATTGCTCATGGTATAAAAAAATGAAATCGTTGACTGCAAGTATTCAGTTTGGTTTTTCAAACCAGCTCTTCATCTTCCCTGTGGATTTCTGTGGGTTACAGTGATTTGTAACATTCACCAATCAAGTAAGCAGGGCCGTAATTAGGGCGAGGCGAGCGAGGCAGCCGCCCAGGGCGCAAGCTGTGGGGGGTGGGAAAATTATTTAGTTTTAAAAAATGTTTTTTAAAAAAGGACAGATTTATTAACCCTATGCTGCCGACTAGCTTTAATTTCATGACTATAGTCATGATGACGTTTCTTGTCACATCTCAGCTGTCCAATCACCAATCTTGTTTTTTTCATTGGGTTATAGCCATGACTATGGTGAATGACCCCATGTAATTAGTTTAGGGTTCAGTGGGGAATGGTATTGGCACTTAACTATTTCAAATGTCTGTATCTCCCGTTCTGTGTGTCCATATATATATATATATATATATATATATATATATATATATATATATATATATATATATATATATATTCCACACATCTATACACCATACTCCACACTTAAGAGGAAAAAAGTTTTTATTGAGAAAAAAATTATATATTAAAAATACAAAACTGAAAAGATCATAACTGGATAAGTCTCCACTCCCCTGAGTTAATACTTGGTGGAAGCACCTTTGGCAGCAATTACAGCTGTGAGTCTGTTGGGATACACACACACACACACATACTTGCCAACATTTGGAAACTGTTCAGCGGGATCTTATTTTTAGATATCTTCAAATGATTTAGAGAGCTTTCTAAATGAACAGGAAGTTATATAATATATATGTATATATAATGATTTAGAGATATCTGAAAATGATTTAAAGATATACGTGGCAGAGAAAGAGTGCATCTTGGTCATAAATCTCCCACCCAACCTGTGAGTAAAAGGAACAGTGTGCCCCGGACTGGGTGGTCTGGCAATTCATTCCAGGGAAAAGTGGAAGTCGGCCATCTAGAAAGGGTTCAGAGTCATTTTGTAACAATGCCATTTGGGCTACATGGTGCACCCGCTGCCTTTCAGAGTCTGATGGACCAGGTCTTACATGCACATTGTGAGTATGCAGCAGGATATATTGACAATATGGTAATTTACTGTCAAAAGAGAAACTCAATATTTTGGATTTACCATGGGAAACGGAAGAGCAAAACCCGTTGTCACCAAAGTCCAGGTTTTGATGAATGTGACAATCCCCAAAACCAAGTCCCAGGTGAGGTCTCTATTGGGATTGGCCAGTTATTACTGAAGATTTATCCCTGAGTATGCCACAGTGGTCAACATCTTAGTAAACCTCACTAGAAAGTGCGCTCCAAATTTAATTAAATGGTCAGGAGAATGTCAGGGGGTGTTTGACACTATCAACCAGAGACTTTGCCAGGCCCCCACCCTCGTCACACCAGATTTTAACAAAGGATTCATCCTCCACACTGATGCTTCGGTGTTGATCTGGGGATGGTCTTGTCCCAACAGGCATATGGAGTAGAACACCCCATCCTGTACCTCAGTAAAAAGATGCTCTCCCAGGAAGTCGAAAAGGAGTGTTTGACCATAAATGGGCTACTCACACCTTACAATATTACCTAGTGGGACATTAATTCGCTCTCGTCACGGATCACGCTCCCACTCAAGTGGTTCCCTTTCATTTCGAAGATGACCACTAAAGATACTTTTGGGATATGCCTGCTTGTCAGGTATTCACAGAGTATCTTATATCAAACCTGCCAACAGGTCAAAGGTGACATCCTTCGTCCCACCTCACAGACAGATAAGTAAGGTGGGTGAGTTCCCTTCAAACTAATTGCTGGAAGTAGGCTTGCCATTTTCCCGGGATCAAAAACTCAGTAATTGAAGGCTGAGCTAATGATACGCAACTGCATTTCGTTTAAAAAAAAAAAAAAACATTGCCTAATGATTGTAGGCTGCTTTCTAACCTCTACAGCTTGTTGCATGCTCCTTGCTATAATGTTCCTCTGCTTTTTTCAGCTGTAAAAAAACAGAGGGGAGAACACGACCCTCCAGCAAGTCCAGCCTCGCTCTGCAGTCGCTGTTGACTCAAGGGCTCTGGGCGACCTCAGTACACCAGTGCAGCCTAGTGCCCCTACAGGCCTCTGATTACTATTGATTTTAGTGTTACAGTAAAAAAAAAAGATAACACTCCAACTTGCTGTCGAGTGTCTCTCTTCTACTGCATTGCAGTTTAAAAATAAACGAATAAACCATGTGCTTCCTCCATTAGGCCTTGGCTTTAATGTTGAGCAGACACTCACCACCCACTCATAAAGCTGTGTATTTATGTGTTAAAAAAAAAAAAAAACAGGTGTGTTTTCTGTTTTCTAGGTCCATGACTGCAGGCTACACGTTGCACCGGTTGATGGTACCACGAGGTCTGGACGCCATCTTGGGTGCTCCACTCCACTGCAAACTTTGCACTTCACTGGTTGTGTGACAGCACTGCAGCTCCACATCATTACAGGCTACACGCTTTTCCTAGTTGAATGACTGCAAGCAGCCTAGACAGACACACAGCCTAGTACCTTGTTGCTTTGCCCTCGATACTTGATGCTCGGTGCTTCAGCGCCCCTGTGTCTAGGCCTCAACGCCTGTGGTACCTTCGGGTCCTCATAGCCTTGGTGCTTCGGTGCCTTCGCTGCACTAAAGTTTCAACGCTTCAGTGCCTCGACGCCTTCAGTGTTCAAGCGCTTACCGACATCTGTGGCTTCGTGCCTCGTAGGATACATAGCCTCGGTACCTGGGTGATTCGGCATCCTTGATTCCTCGAGAGTTACATGACTCGGCGCTTCAACACCCTCAAGATATTTTGAGCTGTGGGAATTGCACCATCAATGGCCTCAGTGCCCCTGCGCTCCATAGCCTTGGTGCCTCGGTGCTTCGACACCTTGAGGACTGTACACAACAGCGCTTCAATGCTTCAAGGTCGTTTTTAGCCTTGTGCCGAAGTACCCTCGAGACCCTCGGGCCCCTGGTGCTCCATAGCCTCGGTACCTCTGTGTTTCAACACCCTCTGTGCCTCGAGGACTCGACACTTCGACACCTGCGGCGCTTCACCCAGCACATGCTAACCCATCTGGGTTTTTCGGTCCCTCTGTGCTACACAGCTTGACGCTTTGTGCTTCGGCCCCGTCGAAGCTCCAGAGCTAAGCACCCCAACTGCAATGTCAATTTTTCACCTGTGCATGTCCTGCAGGACAAACACACCCTGTATGTGAGGTGCCTGGGCATCGATCACGCCTCTGCTGCCTTGGCAGACAGGTCATCCTGATCTTTTTGTGCTGGGTCCAAGGAGAGCATGCTGCAAAAAACAATAACGCTTTTCTCAAACAAGAATCCTGCAGCAAGCCTAGGATAGCCGTCATCAGTCTTAGAATCACAGACCTCCACTCCCCACCCTCTGAGTACTACACAGAGCATTTCTTGTATGTAGGTTCTACGGTGCCCCTGCAATAAATCAAGGGGCAGGAAGAGATCTAGAAATGTGGACCAGGCGAGGGAAATTGCTGAGTTAAAGGGCCAAATGGCCAAAATACTCAAACATGAGCAGGCAGCAGGTCCCCCCTGCGCCTGCCCCAGCTCCATTAGCACCTGCCCCAGAGCATACCCCAGCATCGCCAGTGCTTGCTGCTGATATTTACCAACAAGATGTGGTGATGAGCAAGGAAAAGAATGCACTCTCCCTAGTGGCTTCCTGAGAAGAGGAGTCCTTCTTGTGGACGGAGACTCAGGACCCAGACCTGACATGGGTAACAGCCCCTAGCTCCGAGCTCACCTCAGAGCCTGAGATTCCAGCGCCCTCAAATTCGGTTCGGGCACTGATGGAAAGGGCTGCCAACTTCCTCCAGGTACCCTGGGCAAGTTCTGAGCAGCACAGGTCTGTTTTCTGAGCAGCGCAGGTCTGTTTTCAGACCAGCGTAGTCTTCAACCCCCAAGCCTTTTCCAGCGTTCCCGGATTTCCTGGAGGAGGTCAAATCCTCTTGTCAATACCCAGCATCATTGCCCAGTGTGTCCAAGAGTGCAGCCGCACTTGCCTCCATGGATAGTGCAGAGGCGATAGGGCTGGCACAGTTCCTTCTGGTGGACTCCACCATAGTGGCCCTAGCGGCACCCCCAGTAAGAGGCCTGTCCAAAGATCCTGTATGCCCTAATGGCCAATGCAGGATCACAGAAGCTCACCTGAAAAAGGCATATGCATCTGAAGCACAGGTCATGCACTTGGCTAACAGAGGAGGCCTTTTGACGAGCCGAATTGGGATATTTTTGAAAACACTGAAAGTTTACCGTCCATACTTGCAAAAAAAGATCATCCAGATGCGTATCACAGAGTTCTTCCCTGGAAACTATTTGCAGTAATGTAGTCTCCCCGTTCTGTGCATTTCTTCACTTGCATGACTTTTTTGTACTTACTATTTATTACATTCATAAGTTTTAACACATTTTTTTTATTAGTGTAATGAGTGTCTTAATAAAGAGTCTTAACCACATACACACTTCTTTGTTTTAATTACTGTAGAGTGATTGGGGAACATTTTGAATGTTAGGTCATTGTGTGGGAATTTACACCATCCATCAATTACTGCACGAGAATCACATTAATACAAACATGCCCATTCTAAGTGGTGGCAAATGTGAGTGTGTACATATATAAAAGAGATTTTACCTTAACTCAAGCCTGGTGCTGTCAGTAGCCCGCAGCAATAATACAGGAGACCACTGGCACAAATTATCAGCTATGCTAATTTAATACATCTTGGGTACAAACGTAACTTTTCTTGTCATTGGTAGGTACCCATGAGAGATGCTACGTGAGGCTATTGTACAATGAATTTCATTTTAGGGGCAGAAAAGTCTAGGTTTAAAACAATTAGCTATCCGATCACCAAACATGAAAATAACAAAAATGTACATTTATTTATTCATTACAAGGGCTGCATTTTTTCTATTTGTACTTGATTCAGTATATTTTTTATAACCTTGTTTAGAAAACACTATAATGCTTTATAATTTTGTAAGCCAAATGGCAATAATCTGAAACGTTGAAAAAATGGTCACACAACAGAAATACTGAATGAAGAGGTCTCTAAACCCCTCGTACTGTATGCTTATTTTTTCCTATTTGGTTAAGGAAGCTTGCCAGAGTGAGACTACCAGCAGATCTCAGTTGTTAATAAAGAATTGCTTGGTATGGCCTTTAGTTATAGTAGAAAGCGGCACAAGCCTCGTGAACATAAGACTGATACATGACTACATGACTTTCTAACATGTATCTGTGAGATCTACCCACCTTTTTCAGTGGTATCATGTTTTGGCTGCACACTTCCTATAGTGTGAGAAATATGCATGGTATTTGTGTTCCATGTCACATTCTCACTACAATTGAAAATGTGTCACCCACTGCATTCATTGCCTGATGATGGTACAGATCTTACAGATTATGCTATATTCAATTCCACTGTCACTAAGATGAAATAACAAACCACATACACATACAAAATATGTCCTAATATATTTTGCGTTTCCTATACAAACACATCATGTGTCTTTTATTTATTCTCTCTTAGAGAGACAGACAGATACATCAGTACATTGATGGATAGATAAATAGACAACTGAATAAATTAACAGATAGAGACTGGAAGATAGCTTATTGTTTGAACTGCAGAAAAAGGATTCATTTTGAATGAACAAGTTTAAACAAGTCACAAATGTGTGCAAGCCTGAAGCATGAAAATGCAGCTCCAGATTTGTGACCTATCTGTTTCATGGCAACATTGAGTGAAGAGCTCTACTATCAAGTGGCAGTAAGTGGAAGTCTTCCTTTTTTATTTTTTATTTAGTAGTTGCCAATTGTTTTTATAATTTTCTATTCAATTTGGATCAGCCAATTATATTTAGGCTTAGCTCAACGCCACCAACCCGACACTGACTCGGAAGTGGCGTGTGCCGTCGGAACAGACCACAGGGGTCGCTGGTGGGCGGTGAGCTGAGGACACCCTAGCCGACCTAAGCCATACCCCCCCCCCCCCCCCCCCCCCCCCCAATGGGTAGCGCTCGGCCAATTGTGTGCCGCCCCCTGGGAGCTCCCGTCCATGGTCGGCTGTAGAATAGCCTGGACTCGAACCGGCGACGTCCAAGCTATCGGGCGCATCCTGCACTCCATGCAGAGTGTCTTTACCGGATGTGTACCAATATTGTTTTAAAGGAGATTCATATTGTTGTACCCTATGGTAGATTACCATTATTAATTTTTTGAACTAAAGCTGCATTTTAAACTTTATTTCTAGCCTTTAAAAGTCTGATTGATGGAGTATTCTCACATAATATTAAACTTTAAACAAAAATCAGAAACTGACACCAATAAGATTATGGGATTAGAGAAGAAAACTCTAATTTCATTACGCTAATTTCCTTGAATTATATCCCTCACATTTCCAAATTATTACCCTGATTAAGGACAAGGTGAAGTGAGAGGGATTACAGATGAATTACAAATGTATGATACTTATAGTAGGCTTAGTGAACATTACTATCACATGGATATATTCCTTTGAAATAAGAAACTTAACATTAGCACCATAATAACTCTACTCATTCCTAAATAAGATGGCATTGGTTACACTGACATTCTGTCAAAACATCTGTCAAAGAATGTCCACACCTGTTGCTACAAAATGACAGTTTGTCATGGAATTTAGAATGCAGTGGTGCATAGTGATTTATTCAGTGTGAAGCAGCTCATTAGATACATGGTCATACGCTATATGCGAATATATAGTCACGTACCATACACTACTACAAATTGGTTAGTCTCCACCAATAAAAGGTTCACCGACCCAATATATATACTATATATATATATATATATATATATATATATATCTATATATATATTATATATATATTTAAATACGTCAGACGGTTTATTATTTTTTATAATAATAATAATAATAATAATAATAATAATCATAATAATAATAATAATGACAATTAGCCTATACATTTTAAATTGCCTGCCATGGCTAACAGTTTTTACCTGAACATCTCTACAGCTTCTGTATAAATGCACCAATCAATATAAGAGGAGAATGAACCAGGGCAACAAGACTTTGTATCTCCAGCTCACTTTTTTTGTTGGTACCATCTCTGAATACTCAAGGTCTCTTGATACATCCTGCTAGTTTTACAAGATTATCTTTCTAACACTGTAACCCAAGGTTATACAGTTAAACTTCAATTGTCTTCTTCCCAAGGGTATTGAATCTGTTCTGTTTTCAAATTGCTACTTTGGAAGTTTATTACCAGCAGTAAACCTCAGCTCTATAAAGTTTACTTTGAATTCCCTTATTATTGTGCCTTCAGTTCCATAAGGTCAATGGAGCTTTAAACGATAGCTAGGTACAGTACCAGTAGATCAGCATGGAGAAGGGCATGTTTGTTCCTTTTCTGTAAGGGGCCATATCTGTGTCAAAGCACCCTTTAGCATTCCAAGACTTGCAAATGTGCTGCTGCTTTACCACCTCAGGGGTCGCTGTCAGACAGTGGTTGTTCATTATTATTAATATATAAATCTACACTTTGACGTTCCTTTCCATCCTTATATAGTCACCATAGCTGTATATGTGCATCATATAACCAGTGTCAAGGAAATTCATGGTTAAATTAATTTTAATATAAGCATTTCCCGGATATGATATATATCTGTGTGGCACGCTGTGTGATTGGGTTGTTAACACCAATTCGAGAATATTCTTAACCAGATCTACTTAAAATCTTGTTGATTAGGCCAATGCACAGACCAAAAACTGTGTTAACTCTTTGAAGCTCGCCTTCCAAAACTTACCAAGCCAAGCTACAGTGACTATGTAGTTGTACCATTATTGTGTTAAAAGTTAATTAAAATGGTTAAGAATCATTTTTAATTACATAACTTGTAGACACAAGTTTAATAGTTATTTTAAGTAAGTTTCCCTTTAAACCTGAAGGGTTTATTGTGTTTTAAATTAATATTATATACTAGTGACTATTTTTGAATATAAACCTTTGATTGTATTATGATGTGTTTTATATGCTTGTAATTGTAATGTTGTATAGGGAATGAAACTGAAATGTATATGCTTCTCTAATGAATATAACTAAAGTTATATTGAATAGGAGGTTTAAATGATAAATGTAAAATCCTTGGATAACGAAATAGGTGAATATAATACATACTTATGACTGATGACCTGTACATCGGTTATGTGTCCTTTCACCCATTCATACAGCTGGTAAGGGGTAAGAATGATGTTATCTTGAAGACTAGTTTGTGCTGCTCTTGCCTTAATAGTACCTCCCACACCATCATACAGACTTTTTTTGTGCAGTGATATCAAAGTCTTGCTGATGAAAGCTAAGGCTGGCGAAGTTTTTGCGATTCTTGTACTGCCTAGCAGCATGATGAAGGATGAATAAGCTGAGCTTTCTTCGCCAGATGTGCTTTGTACTTTCTATCTGTTTCTTTAATAACTTTGATGCATTTAACCGATCCTTGTGTCTTGTGGCTTTTATTGGGATCAGCATAACACTTCGGAACTGTCAAATGCGTAAACTTATCAAGAAAAACTTATCAACAAAAACTTGATGATGGTACAGGCATATATTCACTGGATCACCTTCAACAGAGAACCTCAGCCGTAGCAGCTTTTGTTCATATTCAGACAATTTGAACAAAGGAGTCAGTTGCTCAGGGACTTTTGAGATAAGTACTTATTTTGCTCCATGATCTTCGAATGAATTACAGTCTAAACTTAAGTTGCAGTCCCAAATAACTTTAGTACAATTCAAGAGTAAGCTGCATGACTATCTAATTGGGAGTTGTGCTTGTTTTAAGTAAGAACATAAGAACATAAGAACATAAGAAAGTTTACAAACGAGAGGAGGCCATTCGGCCCATCTTGCTCGTTTGGTTGTTAGTAGCTTATTGATCCCAAAATCTCATCAAGCAGCTTCTTGAAGGATCCCAGGGTGTCAGCTTCAACAACATTACTGGGGAGTTGATTCCAGACCCTCACAATTCTCTGTGTAAAAAAGTGTCTCCTATTTTCTGTTCTGAATGCCCCTTTTTCTAAACTCCATTTGTGACCCCTGGTCCTTGTTTCTTTTTTTCAGGCTGAAAAAGTCCCTTGGGTCGACACTGTCAATACCTTTTAGAATTTTGAATGCTTGAATTAGGTCGCCACGTAGTCTTCTTTGTTCAAGACTGAACAGATTCAATTTTTTTAGCCTGTCTGCATATGACATGCCTTTTAAGCCCGGAATAATTCTGGTCGCTCTTCTTTGCACTCTTTCTAGAGCAGCAATATCTTTTTTATAGCGAGGTGACCAGAACTGCACACAATATTCAAGATGAGGTCTTACTAGTGCATTGTACAGTTTTAACATTACTTCCCTTGATTTAAATTCAACACTTTTCACAATGTATCCGAGCATCTTGTTAGCCTTTTTTATAGCTTCCCCACATTGCCTAGATGAAGACATTTCTGAGTCAACAAAAACTCCTAGGTCTTTTTCATAGATTCCTTCTCCAATTTCAATATCTCCCATATGATATTTATAATGTACATTTTTATTTCCTGCGTGCAGTACCTTACACTTTTCTCTATTAAATGTCATTTGCCATGTATCTGCCCAGTTCTGAATCTTGTCTAGATCATTTTGAATGACCTTTGCTGCTGCAACAGTGTTTGCCACTCCTCCTACTTTTGTGTCGTCTGCAAATTTAACAAGTTTGCTTACTATACCAGAATCTAAATCATTAATGTAGATTAGGAATAGCAGAGGACCTAATACTGATCCCTGTGGTACACCGCTGGTTACCACACTCCATTCTGAGGTTTTTCCTCTAATCAGTACTTTCTGTTTTCTACATGTTAACCACTCCCTAATCCATGTACATGTGTTTCCTTGAATCCCAACTGCGTTCAGTTTGAGAATTAATCTTTTGTGCGGGACTTTGTCAAAAGCTTTCTGGAAATCTAAATAAACCATGTCATATGCTTTGCAATTATCCATTATCGATGTTGCATCCTCAAAAAAATCAAGCAAGTTAGTTAGACACGATCTCCCTTTCCTAAAACCATGTTGACTGTCTCCCAGTGATACTGTTACCATATAGGTAATTTTCCATTTTGGATCTTATTATAGTTTCCATAAGTTTGCATATAATAGAAGTCAGGCTTACTGGTCTGTAGTTACCTGGTTCAGTTTTGTTTCCCTTTTTGTGGATCGGTATTACGTTTGCAATTTTCCAGTCTGTCGGTACCACCCCTGTGTCAAGAGACTGCTGCATGATCTTGGTTAGCGGTTTGTAAATTACTTCTTTCATTTCTTTGAGTACTACTGGGAGGATCTCATCCGGCCCAGGGGATTTGTTTATTTTAAGAGCTCCTAGTCCCTTTAACACTTCTGCCTCAGTTATGCTAAAGTTATTTAAAACTGGATAGGAACTGGATGACATGTGGGGCATGTTGTCAGTATCTTCCTTTGTAAAAACTTGTGAAAAGTAATCATTTAACATATTTGCTATTTTTTTTTCTTCCTCTACGATTTTGCCATTTGTATCTCTTAAACATTTAATCTCCTCTTTGAATGTTCTCTTGCTGTTGTAATATTGGAAAAACATTTTGGAATTGGTTTTAGCTCCCTTAGCAATGTTCATTTCTATTTCTCTCTTGGCCTTTCTAACTTCCTTTTTGACTTGCATTTGCAGTTCTGTGTACTCTTTCTGTGTACTTTCTTTTTGGTCCTTTTTTAATGCTCTGTAAAGTGCCTTTTTTTCGCTGAATATTTTTTTTAATTGATCTATTAAACCATTTTGGCAATTTAGTTTTACATTTAGATTTGTCTACTTTAGGGATGTAATTGTTTTGCGCCTCTAGTACTACATTTTTGAAGAACAACCATCCTTCTTCTGTGGGTGTTTTCTCTATTTTACTCCAATCTACTTCTGTTAGTCTCTGTTTCATGCCTTCATAGTTTGCTTTTCTAAAATTGTAAACCTTAGCTTTAGTCTTTACTTTTGAGGATTTAAAAAACACTTCAAATGAGACCATGTTGTGGTCTGAGTTTGCCAGTGGTTCTCTGACCTCTGTTTTAGTTATTCTATCTTCGTTATTTGAAAAGACTAAATCAAGGCATGCCTCCCCTCTAGTGGGTGCCTTCACAAATTGTGTTAGGAAGCAGTCATTTGTCATTTCCACCATTTCTATTTCATCCTTCGCGCTACCCACCGGGTTTTCCCATTTTATTTGGGGGAAGTTGAAATCCCCCATTAGTATGGCTTCTCCTTTGCTACACACATTTCTAATGTCATTGTATAACAGATTATTGTGCTCACCGTCTGAATCTGGCGGTCTATAGCATGCTCCTATTATTATGCCTTTTGAATTTTTGTCTGTTATTCTGACCCATATTGATTCGGTTTTATTTTCTTTGTCCAGGTTTAACACCTGGGCTTCAAGACTGTTTCTTATGTATAGCGCTACCCCTCCTCCTCTTCTGTCCTGCCTGTCTTTCCTATACAGTGTATACCCACAAATATTATATTCGTCCCCATCACTCTCAGATAACCAAGTTTCTGTAACACCTATCACATCATAGTTACCTGTTAGTGCAGTAGCTTCAAGTTCTAGAATTTTGTTTCTGATACTTCTAGCATTTAGATAAATACATTTAATGGTTGTCTTACCTGAGTTGTTGTTCTTGTTTTGATGCGGTCTCCCTTCTGTTTTTTTGTTGATTTCTCCCCCCTTCCTTTCTAGTTTAAATGCTTCCGAACCTGCTCGAGGATCTTTTCTCCAAGTAGACTAGTTCCCTTGTTATTTAAATGCAGTCCATCCCGTCTATACAGATAGTCCTCGTTGTAGAATGTGGTCCAATGATCAAGATAGGTGAAGCCTTCCCGTGTGCACCACGTCTTCAACCATTGGTTTTGATTAATTATTTCCAGCTGTCCATATGGTCCTTTGCAAGGTGCGGGTAGTATACCAGAAAATACCACAGTTTTGGTTTTCTCTTTTAATTTCCTTCCTAGCTCTCTGAATTTGTTTTGCAGGGATTTTGGTCTGTCTCTTCCAATGTTGTTTGTACCGATGTGGACGACTACTACCGGGTCGTCTCCTGTTCGTTCTAGGAGCCTGTCCACGTTTTCAGTGATGTGCTTGACCGAGGCTCCCGGAAGGCAGCACACTGTTGTAGTAAGGGGGTCCAAACTGCGAACTGAACTTGCTGTGTTTCTCAATATGGAGTCCCCAACAATCATGACCTCCCTTCTTTTTACTGTCTTGTCACCACTGTCAATAGGGTCCTGGATGTTGTTCCTTTCATTCTCTTGTTGTTGGTTCTGCTCATCACAATTCTGAAGTGACTCAAATCTGTTGGTTGTTTTGATTTCTGGTGGTTGTGTTTGACGAAGTTTCTTTTTTTCCCTGCTTCTGCCTACCTGAACCCAGCTGTTCTGACCTTCTATCTCCCTGGTGGCTTTCAGTCTGTTAGGGGTGATGCAGACTTCCATGAATTGTGGGTGTGCCAGTTCCTCAAGATCTTGTTGCTGTCTCACTTCTTCCAGCTCCATTTCTAGCATGCTTACTAGTTTATGCAAATCCTGGATCGCGCGGCACTTTACGCACACTTGGTTTAGCTCCGCTGGGTTTTCTCGGATTTCCCACATCAAGCAGGTGTCACAGATTACTGGCTTGAAGACCATGTTGAGGGGTTTTTTTTTTTTTTTTTTTTTTTGAAGTTTAGTTTCTTCTGCAGCCGTCAGCCTGCTTTCAAACTGCTTCGAAACTGCTCTGTACTTTTCCACGCTGTACTTCTCCCACTCGCTGTCGCTTCCACTCGCTGTCGCTGGGAAGACTGCCTCGTTTAACTGCGTTGTTCTGCTGTGTTGATTATACCTGTCACTAACTGATTGTCACTAACCGATTGTTTATTGCATTGAGTATGACTTGTCTGTGTTTTAAAAGTATTTTATTTTTGTATTTCTATTTTGTATTGTAATATGTTTTATTGTACTGCTGCTACCTTTCTTGGCTAGGTCTCACTTGAGAAAGAGGTTTCAATCTCAATGTGATTTCCTAGTAAAATAAAGGTTTAATAATAATAAAAAATGTCAGGAACTCATCTTGATAACGGAAAGAGCAGTCCTCCATCTCTGTCAGACATTATTATTATTATTTGTTTATTTAGCAGACACCTTTAACAAATGTGACTTACAGAGACTAGGGTGTGTGAACCATGCATCAGCTGTCACTTACAACAACATCTCACCCGAAAGACTGAGCACAAATGGGTTGAGTGACTTGCTCAGGGTCACATAGTGAGTCAGTGAGTGAGCAAGGATTTGAACAGGGAACCTCCTTGTTTCAAGCCCTTTTCTTTAACCACTAGATCACACAGCCTATGGTGGGATCCCTGTAAAGAGTACGCTGTTCACTAGTGTGTGAACGTGTATGAGTGGCGCAAGCACCACTTGGTAGAGAAATCTGTCAACTTATCTGATTTAAACTGTTTATAATTCCTATTAATATTCTGAAAGATATGAAACAAAATGATAAAATCTGGTTAAATGTTTTACTTCACCAAAACACAAAAGAAACATTGGCCCAATCGCCAAAAACCAAAAAAAAAAAATTGTAGCAACTTGGCAGTGTTCTGTCCTGTCCTGTCTTCTCTCTCTCTCTCTCTCTCTCTCTCTCTCTCTCTCTCTCTCTCTCTCTCTCTGTTTTGCATGAATTGTATGCAAAAGAATAAAGATCATGGCCATGCTGAACTACATTTGAAGTCACCACACTAGATCATTAATGCACAAGACCTGAAGGATGTTAATAGCTCCACCCCTGCCAGTACATATAGTAAGATAAATGCTAGTTCTATGTAAATACACATTTCATAATCAGCAGTAGTGAAGAGTAAAACATTTTAACTCTAGTTATCTACAAGCTAGGCAAAACAAAATAAAATAAACTAATATGATAATGTTTTGTGACTTCTACAAAGCATTGGGTAATATTAAAGATCGTATCTTGCTTTGCAGCTTTTCATCACAGTGTGGTCCAGGAGTGGGAAGCTAATCCCTGTTGTGTATCCTGGGATACTGTCTGGCAGTGCTTGCTTCAATGCAGAGATAAACTGTCTTCTAAAACCCAGGTAATTCATCCTCACAGTTAGTGTCAGGCTTTTTAATAATGTTTAAGTACATAATTTACATCCATACCACTTCTAATGTTTCCTAAATATGAGTGAGAAAAAAGGTTATTTTAAAGTATTTATAAATGTCTACATTACGATTAATCATCTAGTCTCTAATAAAGCCCCAGACGTGAAGCAGTGTAAGTAATAACGTTTGATAAAACAAGCCTGAGATTAGTTTCCGGATAAATTCATATCGTGATTTGCAGATATCAAAAATAACAATGCCACTATTAAATTGCAGAAGCATAAAAATGCTTTTTTAGAATAAATGTTGAAAACCCAGGCGTAAAATGTGAAATTTTAATTTTTTTGTTAGGAAATTTCATATATGTGGCTTAGTGCAATGTATATACGTGCAACAGCATACTACTACTGGTTTAGGGCATGTTGTTTGAGTGAGTTGCTTGCATTGCATCTATGCGGCCATCCAATCACGTTAACATGCAGTCATATATGGTACGTGTCATGTGTTTTTCTTGGTGCTTGCACCTGTGCGTCTGGTTTTACTGGCAAAATTTCATGATGGCTGGTGTTGTTGACGAGCCTGTCACTAAAAAGCAAAAAAGTACCGAATGCAGTGGGAAAAAATTGATTATAATTAGGATTTCACTGACATTTCGCAGACCTGTTTAAACATTAAACACATCTAATATTTCAGAGCACTATAAAAGCCTAAAAATAGTGGTACTTGCTTCCTTACTAAAACAGAGTGCTGTCATTTGTTAAAAGGCAAGCATACAACATCTCCCAACAGTTGCTGCTGACATTTTTTGTCTGGTGTGGATTTGCCTATACATTGAGACTGCACGTCTGCATCCATGAATTGGTTGGAAGTGTAAGGCAAAGCTTTGCCAAGTTATACAGATGTAGACATCAATTAGAAACAGTCCCAAAACTCAGTTACCCAAAAGTATCTGGCATTCTTTAATAAAGACCATATATGCAGCACGTTCATTGTCATGTTATTTGTCCCATCCAGCAATTTATTTAATCAGTACAGAGTCAAAACAAAGAAAATGTGCCTATTCTGGTCAAAAATTCTAACTGCAATTAAAAACTAAACAGCAGGTTGTTTTAACCAAGGTAGCTGTGCTGGGTTGTACCTGTAGTGCTGATTTAACTTAGCTACAACCGACACAGGTATACTTTTTTGTCTGCGCTGACTTTCCAGTTTGTTTTCTGAAAGCTGTTTACGTTCTGTTCAGCAGCCTCTGTAGTAGCCTTTTGTTTAATGTGTGATTCTGAAGCTAAATAGCGATCAATCGTATTTTCTTTGTCACATTACAAGATGTTCAAAACAATTATCTCCATCTGCATGTACAGTTTCTTTGGGAAATGTTTTGACACGATCCTCAGCCGAAATATACTTTGCTTGTTTTGCTTTGTCATCCATTTTTGGTATTTTACATCTAATGCTGAAATTTAGATTCTAGCAACCTAAATCAAAACAATGTAGCACTGACTTTGTCACACCTGCTATGTACAGTACAGCAGGTCACAGAAAAGCCAGTACAGACGCACTGATAGGCTGATTAAAACATCGTTACATTGCATCCTTACAAACAGAAAATATTGTCTGTGTAAGGAAGATTTCAAACTCAAACTCAGAGGAACTCATGACAACATTCCCACAACAAGAGATACAAACATTTTAACTGTCTGGAATGTAACAGAACAACCCATGGTGTTGAATTAGTAAAAATTCAGTTTCGAGTAACATTTACATCAATAGATGTAATTGTTTTGGCAATGTTTAATACAAACGAATGAACATTTTCTATCAATCTGGATTATTCAGTGGGTTAAATTGCTGTACATTAATGAAAGTGCAACATAATTAATCTTCAGTTAATTTTTTAAAACATTAAAATTTGTGTTGCTTAAATGCCCATTTCAGTTGTACTGTTTCCTATAAACTATCCCACTAACCAAGTTTGTAATAACTGTTTATTATTATAATTTAATTTTTTATTATTTTTGGAAATGCATTTTTAAAATGTTAAATATTTCATTGAGAAATGCACTTTTAGAATGTTAAATAATTAATGTGTAATTTAAAATCATTATTGTTTTTATTGTTTTAGATTACATGTTATTGTGTGCAGTTCATGTAAATGATTGAAGATCAGACCTTGGGAATAATCAATCTCAAGCCTACCATCTGTAAGTAACATCAAAGCACTGATCACTTAATTATCTGGCACTGATTCACACCAATGTTCAATGTAATAAAGGGATTAACAGATCCATGAAGTACAATGCCTAAATAAATATTGTATACTAATCTTTGATACTATATTAAATAAGACTCAAACTGTATTTTTAAAGCAACTTTTTAAATTCAAAACAAGGCTAATAATGTAGCCCTATAGGTTTGTCTGTATTGCTTAAAATTGTTATGGTGTTATAAAATGTATTTTAAAACATGGTAAAGTAAGGTAGGGATATCCTTATAATTTATAAGGTAGGGCTATCCTTATAATTTCCACAAAAAAAAAAATTCTAAATGATATTTCCCATCATAGTAACAGTTTCAACCTGGGCATGCACCTTTACAAAATACCTGGATGTGAGATGTGCAACTGTTTTAGAAGCAAATAGAGACAGTATTAATTCTGACTGTAAAAGCAGTACTTATTTACTCCTAAAACATGTAGTGAATCACTTGCAATTTCCAAATATTGTAGTTAATTACAGGGGCATAGCTAAGAATCGATTTTTGTCTAAAAAACCCTTATTATCCTGTTCATGTTACGAAGGTGAAGCCTAGAGACTATTAATGAAAACTGCAAAGCAATGTAAGTCGCTAACTGTTTTTAACCAGTGACCCATCTTGGATGATGTTTGAAATTTCATGACATGTTGTTTTTAGTCAAATATCCCAGCAAAAACAACACCAACATCAAATTACCCTATTCACACTGTTAGAAATATGTGATATTAAAAGGACAAGAAGAACAGAACTTATAAATAAGTAGATGGGTTTATACCTTCACTGAGATGCGTTTGGTTAACTGCTACTGAAGTTAATGCTGAGACTGGCGACACTGATGCTACAACTGGAACTGGTAAGACTGGTGCTGCTACTTCTGGGACTGGTGCTAGCACTGCTGGGACCAGTGCTGACACTGATGGGACTGGTAATACTGGTGCTGCTACTCCTGGCACTGCTGGGACAAGTGCTGTTACTGCTGGGACTGGTAAGATTGGTGCTGCCACTGCTGGGACTGCTGGGAATACTACTGGAACTGGTGCTGTTACAGTATAACTGGAACTGGTAAGACTGGTGCTGCCACTGCTAGGACTTTTGCTGCTACTACTAGGACCGTTAAGACTTGTGCTGTGACTGCTAGAATGGGTAAGATTGTTACTGACACTGCTGGGACTGGTAAGACTAGTGCTGATCCTGCTGGACTGGTAAGACTGATGCTGCCACTGCTGGGACTGGTAAGATTGTTGGTACTAGTGCTAAGACTGATTGGATGCTGAAACTGTATGATGCCACGAATAAAAACACTGATTTAGAAGGCTTTACTTTAAATTAGAGTTTGCCAATTCTCCTATGGCCTGATCTATTGAAACGCTGTAACACTTCCTCCTGGGACATGTCTTTGTGGACATAGGTCTTTTTTTCACCTATAGTGCTGCCAGACCAATCAAACATATCGAAAAGATGCACTCAGTTTAACTCTTTCTCGCTTACTATTATTACGTATTACTTTGAGAGCTTTTTGTTATTACCTGTTGTAACAGGGCGAGCAGCCCTGCACAGTGTTTATTTTAGAACGGGGTCTTCCCCTCCTCCCCTGTATTATTTTGTTTGTCTATAGATGACGGCGATCCGCCGTGTGTTTTGTTTATTATTTTGTATGACGGCGCAGCAGTGCATTTTTGTGTTATTGTTTTAAAAATATATTTGTATAAATGACGGCGAACCGCCCTGCGTTTTGTTTTGCAGTGTGGATGGGAAGCCCCATCCACCTTATTAAAACCCGTGCAGAAGGTGGTCATCTCCCGAATTAATTAAGTGATTAATTTATTGCTAATTGGGAGATGGTCACCTGTATAAAAAGCCTGCAGCTCTCCATGTTCGAGAAGGGAGTTCAGAAGTGGAGAACGGGAGAGCGAGAGGCGAGAGAGATGTTTAAAAAAAAGAAAATAAGGATCAGTGAAGGCAGTTGCTCAGGCTGACCTTAGCGTTTATTTTTGTGTTCGTAATTTATTTTGTTTAATTGTTTTATTTCTGCCCTGTGAGGAAGTGTTTATTTTTGTGGAAATATTTTATTTATTTTTTTGTTCACTAATAAAACGGCGCATGCACCACTGCACTGTACCTCTGTTCTGGTTGTGCTTTCTTCTGGTCTGGGTCCCCGCAACGGCGTCTCTCTGACACCTGTATATATTATTACTTGTACTAACATTTGTTTTTCTTTCTTTTAGAAAGAAACACGAGGTGTGTGTGTGTTGGCCGTGAACCAGACGGAACACTACAGCTGCGATCTTTTTAGATCATAGCCTGCTAGACACTCAGCAGCGGTCTTTATTAGAATATAGACTGCTCCAGACACTAGCTGCACACAAAGTTTTTTCCCTGTGTGTTGGTTTAGATCTCCCGATCTAAATTTTAATTGGGTTTTCTGAGGGATTATTCCCCAAGTGCCTCACCACACCCGCGCAGTGACACACGTACCCGTGCACACCTGTGCCCATGCACATCCGTACCGGTTCCCCCCATGCAGATAAGGCTCATCCGTGCCGTGCACACCTATGCTCCACGCACAACTAAACCCATGCACATCCATGACGGTGCACCCTGTGCATTCAGTACATATCCATGCACCCGGTGCACACCTGTGCTCCGTACAACCCGTCCACACCCGTGCCCGTGCACCCCATGCATAGCCGCGCACCTCCGTGTAGCCGCGCACTTCTGTGCCTCTGCACCCCCTGCACACCTGTGCCCCATGCACAACCGTGCACCCCATGCATACCCGTGCACTTCCATGCCCGTGCACATCCATGCCAGTACATCTATCGACGCACCTGTGGCTTGTGCGCTCTCCGTGCACATCGGTGCCCGTGCGCCCACGCATCCAAGCACCCCGTGCACTCATTGGTGCACATCTGTTCTGTGCCTGTGTGCTTATCATGCACCCCGTGTGCATACCCGCTTCTGTGCCCTGTGCACATTTGTACCCGCCGTGCCAACCGGGCAAGTGTTGTGCGCTATGTCGGGTTTCCATGAATGCGGCTCTTGTAGCCAGAAAAATGCCTCCAGAGGACCTGCATGAATTCTGTGTTTCATGTCTGGGTCCAAAATATGCTTCTTTGGCTCTGTCCAACATAGCATTCTGCGCTATCTGCGGGAAGCTCCAGAGGCGGGTCCTAAAGGCTATAGCCAACAGTGCAGTGGGGCTGGGATCTCCTTCTAACAGGGGATCTCATTTTGAGTCATTCCCCCTTCAGGTGGTACAGCATCATCTCCTGCCTGCCTGCCTGCAGCTATCCAGGTAACCCTCCGCATCTCTTGAGCGACGCTCTTGCTCATCTACCAGGAGCGTGGGGCAGCTTCGGCGCTCCCCTCCTAAAGAGCGTTCACCTCCCTCAAGGAAGCGTGCGTGCCCCAGGTCCCTCAGGGGCAAACAGCCTAGCGGGATCTCGGCCCTCACGGACCAGATTGTCGGCCCCTGGCACCACGGCTGTGCCGATTCCCCAGCCGCCCGAACTGACAGTGTCGGACAACAGAGACGCACCTCAAAAAGGCGTTTGCCGCTTACTCCCAAGCTACCCGGCTTGCCAATGTGTCGAGTATGCTCTCTGTCTATCAGTCCATCCTTATTAAGGAGCTCCCTGATATGGTCACGGCGAATTACAGACAAGAGCTGAACCCGTTCTCTGAGGCAGTCACCAAACTGGCCCAACTCACAGATGCAATCTTGAGGCAATCTTGAGGCACCTTGAGGCATTGGTGGTCACCAGATGCCAACTCTGGCTTTCCCAGGCTAGAGTTCAGGAGCAGGACAAGTCCTCTCTCCTGAACACCCCTATCACTCCAGACCATACGTTTGGCCCTGCAGTGAAGGAGATGTTTCGCAGAGGCAGTATGCCCAGCTGCATCCATGGAAGCCTGCCTTGCCTGCTAGGGCTTGCCCCCTGTGGGGACAACAGTCTCTGCCCTGGCCCACTCATGCTCCTACGGCACACCTGGCAGCACCTGCCCTGCAGCGTTCTCAGCCTGCAAAGAGGGGCAACTGGCGCCCTAGGGGGGGCGGCAATCGCCAGTGTCCCAAGGGTCCCGCGATTGCGCCCCCCCACGCGGCCTAAGGCTCAGCATCGCTGAAGGACCGCGGCAGCCTTCAACCCCTGTCTCCCAGTTAGTATACTGGCAAACCAGCACCAACGACAGTTGGGTGTTCAAGACTATGTGGGCTGGTTACAGCCTTCAGTTCCAGTTAAAATCACCCCCCCTCAGGGGGTGATAGTAACTGCAGTGAAGGACCCACTCCAACATGCTCCCATCAGGCCCGAACACTGGGAATACCTTTGCTTCACTTTTCAGGACAAGTTCTACAAGTACTGCGTACTCCCCTTCAGCCTGTCCCTTGCTCCTCGCACCTTTTCCAAGTGCATGGATGCCATTCTGGCCTCCCACGGGTTCAGGGCGTTCGACTGATGAATTATCTAGACGACTGGCTCATCTGCGCTCAGTCACAGGAGCAAGCCCTGGCACATACGACGTTGGTCACAGACCACCTCCAGCGGCTTGGTCTCAGGATGAACCTGCAAAAGTGCCGCCTCACGCCAAGCCAGCGATTGGATTTTCTGGGCCTCCACCTAGACTCAGTGTCTATGAAGGCCACATTAACAACTCAGAGAGTTACCGCAATAGAGTCTTGCCTCTCCCTATTCACTTTGAGAGAGTCAGTAAGCATGGTGCTGTGTCAGCGCATGCTGGGGTCGATGGCTGCTGCCTCTCAGGCCCTTCCTTTGGGCCTTCTCCACTAAAGGCCTTTCGCGGCTCTCCTCTCTCAGGCCCATGGTGAACTGTAGCAACCGAACCCCCAGCTGATGCAGCTATGGGTCTGGCCCCTGAACGGGAATGCCTGTCAGCTCTAGGGCTGTCATGAGCAGTTATTGCCACTATTCAGAGCGCAAGAGCTCCCTCTACCAGGTCACAATACACGTATAAATAGCAGTTATTTCAGGACTGGTGTCTGGCCCAGGGCCAGGACCCAGTTACCTGCTCCATAATAGTTATCTTACAGTTTCTCCAGAAACCATTAGATGACGGTAGGTCCCCTTCCACATTGAAGGTGCCTGGCAGCCATATCTGCTTGTCACACACGCATAGATGGGTTATTGCCTGGAAACCATTTCCTGGCATCCCAATTTCTTAAGGGTGTGAGGAGGCTGCATCCTCCCAGGACATCTAGCCTCCCCTCGTGGCACCTTATTGTCATGCTGGAAGCCCTTACAAAAGCCCCATTTGAGCCACTCCACACTGTGGATCTGAAGCTCATGTCCTTAAAGACTGAGCTTTTGCTGGCTATTGCTTCAGCAAAACGGGTGAGTGAGTTGCATGCACTTTTAGTGCACCCTTCTTGCCTGGAGACGGGTCTAGAGTCTCCACGCGACCAAATCCACATTCCACGTGAACCAATCTGTGGAATTGATGGCCATCCTCCTTCCTTCTCTCTCTGGAGGACCAACAGATGCACATGCTCTGCCCGGTGCAGGCGTTGAGGTGCTATATTGACTGTAAAAGGGGTGTCAGACACACTGAACAGTTGTTTGTGTGCTATGGTTCTATGAGGCTGGGTCAGGCATTGTCTAAACAGCGCCTGTCCCATTGGATAGTGGACGCCATTACGAGTCCGACTACTTAACAACCAGAAGGGGAGACCCCGTTAACTTCCGCGTATGATGGTCCCCATACTACCGCTGTAGGACCCGGGAGAAAGCTCCACAACGGTCAGTAGACTTTATACACGACGTCGATCGACCCGATGCGGTGGAGAAAGTACTCCAAGATGTCTGACTTACACGATCTAAGAGACGAGGTGAGAAACCTCGAAGTCAGAACCTGGACCTGGTCACTTCTCTGTGTGAATCACAATATGACCTAATCTGACGACATGAGAAACTGAGGCGAGAGTCGAGAGGTCGCCAATTGGGTACACCTTCTCATAGACCATGCTATAGAGATTTAAACTGGAGACGAAGGAGAGGGAGGAGACGAGAGGTAGAGTCAGAGGAACTGATAGTGAGACAGAGGTAGAGGAAGACAAATTTTGGATCCACACTGAGAACTGGGGAGAGGCCCTGACATAAACGACTCCACGTGCAAGGTTAGCAGAATCGTCGTAAATAGTTTCCTGCTTACGGCTATCCGATATGCTGACCCCTTCTGCTGCTTGTCTTGTATTCTCCCAACCTCGCTACTCTCATGCTACCCCTCTGCTTTGCACCCTCCACTGACTACGTATCTCTGCTCACATTCAATTCAAGACCCTTGTTCTTGCCTACCGCTCTCTTCGTTACACCACCACCTCCAATCCCTTGTGTCCTTACATTCCTCTCGTCCTCTCCGCTCCTCCTCTGCTGGCCAACTTCTCATGCCTTCCCTCCACTCTCCATCCTCCCATGCCTGCTCCTTCTCTTCTCTAGCCCCTCTGTGGTGGATCAGCTATCGGATAACTTCAGGACTGCCCTGACTCTCACTGCTTTCCACAGCCTCCTCAAGACTCACCTGTTTAGACTGCACTTGTAGATCTCTTGTACTATGTACTGATTTCGCCTTACCTATGCACCAAGTTACTAAACTCACTATTGCACTACTATTATGCCACTGCAGACATAAATTTCATATTGTATTTTAGTGGTATAATTTGCACTTACTGTGAACTATACTGTATTAAAGTATTGATTTTGCATTGTAACCCTGTCTTGCCCTGTAACACCTGTAAGTCACCTTGTATAAATAATTTTAAAAAAAAAACACAGAAAACAAAGCGAAGGCTGTCCCTCCTGCAATTGCAAAACACACAGGTGCAGGGAGAGAACAAAAGACAATGAATAGTGTTTCTTAAAACATAATTAATTAATTAATTAATCAATTAAACCTATAAGTGTGATCTCCCAGTTGTAGAATACTATACTAACTTTTAAATATAATTTAATATAATTTAATTATTATTATTTATTTTATTTTTTTAATGTAGGCTATTTTTAAGTTTAGCAAAATGAGAACATAACATACTGTGGAGTACTTATAGAAGGAGATATATAGGAGTGCAAGTAGCACGGAACCTGTACCCTCTATAACCACTGGAGGAGACAGTGTAGTCCAGCAGCCTAAGGGCAAGATAAAATCACCACACTTCCCAGCAGGCGGTGTGACTTGCAGGAAATCCAGAACACCTGTGACTTATTGGCAGCTATACTTAAAGACTTTGTCCGCTGGTGAACTGTCTGTGTTAAGGCTAAGGGCGAGGAGTGTGGTGGAGAGACCAACTGAGCAAAGGTCAGAAACAAAGTGTTATTAAATCTGTGCATTTAATATTGGAATTGAGGTTCAACCAGCAAGCAGCTTACCTGCATGGCTATTAGTTAGCAATTTACTGTTTAGTTAGTAGTCCATAAGGGAGTTAGGTTTTGTTTTGTTTTTGTTTATTTTGAGATTCTACTTGCATCCTCTGAATGAGGAGCGATGTATACAAACAAACATAGAGGTAAATTTCCACTTTTGTGTCCAAGTTTCATTTCTATTACGAAAAGACTGTGGTAGATACCCGGCAAACGGTGGCAATCAAGACACGTTCACAATACTTACACTGGATGCATAGTTAGGCATATTGTTGTGTACAAATACAAGGATGCATGAAAGTACGCATGAAATTTGAACTTGGAAAACTGTTTAGGCTACTTAACAAGAAGACTATAGAATCCCCCCACTCCTCTCCCCCAGAGCCTCACATTTTGCACAAGCTCAGCTATACACAAACCTAAGATAATAATAATAAAATCATTTTCTTTACTGTAGTAAGCTTACAAATTGTTATATGCTACAACATAAAGCTGACGTCATTACAACAATGTAACATACTGTACAGTATAGTATTACTCAATATATATTATGTTTAATCAAACCTATTTTGAAAAAATACAAACATTCCAGCTGTTTTTGTCCTTTATGTAGATTTACGTAAGAACCTCACAAGGAAAATAATGTCTAAATCTTGGTCATGATAATATCAATTCTGTGACTTGACTACATCTTATGTTGCCTTTATGTTACATTTAGGTTTTATGAAATTGTCACCATTTCTTTCTCTCCGATCACTATATATATATATATATATATATATAATATATATATATATATATATATATATATATATATATATATATATATATATATATTCTGTATTGGAGAGTTTTACTTACTGTTTAAAACATGATACAGTGCAACATAATCTGAAATGGCACCACCTGGAGGTTCTTTGGTGGATTTTTCACAAATGTGGTGGATGTATGTTTCCATGGAAACTGATCGGTAACCTGCAGCGCACTGTGGTGTCAGTTACCGTGCCTACTGTGGTACTGGGGAGAGTTTCCATGGAATCCACTGTATCTTTATTACTGCTAAGGAAGGTAAATTATTTACCCTTCTCTGATGTTTTTGTTTTTCATTGTAAGACAGTTTTCAAGGTAATATTCTAAAACAAAAGTCAATTTTCAGAGGTCATTGTCAGTCATTTTAAACTATGGAGAGGCCCTATTAAACCTACATAAATAACACAGGATGAGATGTGTTAAAAAATGTAAGCAACTAAGATAAAAGTTTATAGCAAAATCTTATAGGATATTTTGAGATGTGAACCAACTACAAGATCAATTTTTTACAATAAGTTAGACCACCAGCAATTACTCCTAATTAGAAAACGATTGAGTGCAAACAGCCAATCAGCTTACAGATCTAGCAGGCTTCAATTTTAAATTAATCAGTGCATAATACTGGCTTTTCCCCTTAACATTGTAATCTACAACTACTCTTATAACATAAAAAGCTACATAAACATGACACTGGTCTACAGACAAGGAAAATCATGTATGTGACAGAACACCATAATGATGGCTCAATTCGCAGCTACTGGACAGCAAACCAACAGGAAAGACACGATTGGTCAACAATTCTGTCATAAGCTACATCTAAACAATGAACCGCGTCAAAACCAGCCAGTCAAACTGCCAACCCTATTTCAGTTCTTTCAGCACCAGCCAATCCACTCCCTTCCAGCTTGAATGACGCCCCGCCTCCAACAACAAGTTTCGAGTCCGACTCTATACTACACAGACTATTCAACAATCCTACAGTTAATTTATCTGGCAATATCATAGTAATACATGTATGTCATTTTTCTATTATAATTATGTTAGTGACTATTTTCCTCAATGGAAGGTTACCCAACAAAGTAAACTTTTTTAAGAGAAATCAATAATAAATAAATATAAATAAATAAATATGTTTCTAATAGTGATAGAGCCCTCTCAATGTGTGCTCTACCATAGACTATATATATATATATATATATATATATATATATATATATATATATATATATATATATATATATATAGTCTATTGACTGGAGGATTACGTTCCTTAACTTCTTTGTCATTATAAACTCAAATTCAGGACATACACTCATAGTTACAATCATGATGGTTTCAGATGTGCCTGGTCATTAAAAATGAAGATAGCAAACTGTCCTTCCTTGGTTGTCTTGTTAAGGACCAATTGTTTGAAAACATGCCAGATGGAAAAGGGGCAGGGTTACAGACTGGGCAGGCAGTAAAGAGAAACATTTCAGTTTTTGTAAATGCTATTATAGAAATACATCTTTATTTCAAAAGCAACATATGGCTTTCTTCCATATATTTAATTGTGTTGTACTGTTGCGGTTATTTCCCCCTCTTGTTTCTTACCAGCTCATCCTGAAGCTTCAAAATCAAGTCGTCTTTTTCTTTAAGCTGTAGCATGAGCGAGGATCGTTCACCTTTCGTTACATCCTAAAAATCAAACAGGAGGAGAAAAGAAAAAAAATTAGAAGATACACACATATCTTCCGGCAAGACCTTCAAAGGAGCATCAAATCCAAGTCAACACAATTTTCTTCCATCATGCATGCATCTCAGAAGAGCATTAAAACACACAATGGAAAGAGAGCACTGAGGCTGCCTGTGTATTTGGTTTTCTAAAGCTACTTATATTAATCAGTGAGTTGTTTGTGGCATGCTCCGTGTAAGATAGGAAGCAGCTGTTGCTAGTTTCATTATAATAAGGGGGTGATAGGTGAACACTCAAAATCTTGTGATCATGCTACATATTTCTACTGTTGTATTAGCTTGGACAATGCTTTCCTTTCACAATGTGAAGCAATGGATTTACTCACTAGAAGCTGCAAGAATTACAAATACAATCTGATAACTGAGAATTAGTAAAATGTAAAGTTTCAGGGATCTTGATATTGGACAAACTCTCACCATAAGAACCTATTAAGATGCATATTTATTTAAAAGAAGCCATGACCATTTGATGTAGCGGGCAGTGTTTTGTGATACACTGTTGTTAAGGTTTATGAGCCATGTCAATGAGATGAGAGGAGGAAATATATAGTGAATGCAAATGAGCCTGGCTTTTGCATAGTGTTTAGGACACTTGCTTGTGGTGCGTGTGGCGCCCCACCATGGTTATATTGGCAACCATGTAGATTAGCTCAGGTTAATTTGAACAAAAACAAATACTGTAGATGTAATTAACATTAGAACAACCTAGGCCGTCATTTTGACAATTTTTAAATTTAAATTTAAATTGCAGGGCGTCTGTTTAAGATACGGAGCTGTAGTTTCCTGACTTTTCCTAAATATATGTACCAATTCCCTTGACAAAGAAAGAATCGCGTAGCTGCACAAATTAGCAAGATAAAATAGTGTCATACCTACTCCGACCAGATGCAGTCAAATTGGCCGATACATATTATAACAATTAAATGTTGCTGTATTATTTGTGTTTATCAGTTGGGACTTGCAGTTGTATTGAAGTTTGATTATATCAGTTTGCATTCCTCAAGTGAGCTGTCGGTTGATATTTCTATTGCTTCAATAAACCTCTGATAGCTCATCAATTAGCCTTGACTGCTCAAGGTGCCAAGCTGTCTGTCTGCACTGGTTACTACAAGTCACACATTTTTCTAAGAAATTCATTGTTACCTCAATGCACACTGCAAAAGGATCGCTGAAGAAGCAGAACAGAAAAGAGTGTTTGGAATTACTACAAGTTTTACCAAACAAGATTCTGATGCAGCAAACAAGGACAATGCAGTAAGTGCACTGCATATTTTGAAAAGTGCAGTATCTGTGTGATTTATTCTCGCACTTAGACTTTGTATACAATTGTAAATGAAGCCCATTCTGTTCAGATGTTTATTTATTCATGTCATTTTGATTATAGTACGTCAGTATATAAACACATAGCTTCGGTTGTGCTTTGTTATGTAGGCAATATAAACCGATTTATTTTTAAAAAATGATAATGATTTACATTGTTTCAGTTGTACAGTTTTGTATGTATATGATATACCTTTATATATACAAATTTATCTTCAAATATTTGTTTATTTCATTTTTTACTGTTATGTAATATGTCTGTATAAAAACACGTTTCTGTTCAAATGTCTGTTTATTTACAATGTTTCGGTTGTGTAGATGCTTTATATGATGTTCTTGAATACAACTATGACTTATATTCAATTGTTTGTCCTTTCATTATAATATTTATGTTGTTTTAAATATGCTGGTCAAATTGGCCGCTCATTGTTGTTCTAGGTATGCCTATAAATGCGGTCGTTCTAGTGCTAACAGCAGTCTCCTTTAAATACAGTTTTATTCTGTTTGGAATTACACACAGATTGTAATACTTGAAAGTCCACATGAATCCAACAACAAATGCAACAAAGCTTTGAAGATACCTATTTAAAAGCTTACCTCCAGTGATCAATTACCTTAAAATCTTCCAAATTGTTTGAAACCATACAAGTCAAGTCATAGCACTGACTATGTGAGAGTTACTAAGCAACATCAACCCTTAGAAATGATCATCACAGTTGGAAAGCCTCATTTGTCAATTTCTGTTTCAGAAACAGAGACCATTAGTGGTGTTTTGAGTCCATAAGGGCATTGAAAGTGAACACCAGCGCAGGAAGAAGCAATATCCAATATACATTGCCATCATTTCCTGATCTTAAACTGTGCAAAAACAATCCACAAGAACCGCAGCATCGTGGTTTGTGACACTGTTCCACAGACAAAATATGGAACTGACAATCTTGGCCTTGCTGACGTTAAATATGCACTTATGACTGAAAAACATGGAACTAAACCTTGTTCTTTTAATATACACAACCTAGTAGTCAGGGTCTCATAATGCCCTTATATGCTGGAGAGTAGTATAGGACCCTCTTCATGTCTAACACAAAATCCTTTCTAGGGGCTGGTTTAGAATGGCAGAGTACGGCAGGTCCAAGCTGTGCAGCCAATGTTGACTTGTACCTTGTGTCCTTCTATTCATTATGTTGAAATGTAGGTGTGTGCAAAAGATACATGTGGCTTCCTAGTTAAAAATAAATAAATACATAATTGCTCTGGGTGTAAGCACAGTACTATAGAAATATACACTTGAAATAATGAAGATTTAAGCAAAGAATGACAGAAACTGTGAAACAACAAGGTTCATGACATAAACCTCACACATTCATATTAATGTTTCAGGGGAAAAACAGATGTTTCTCTATTTTAAGAAACATAGAATATAAAACCAGCTCAAGAGATAACATATTGTGACCCTGTGGAACACTACCTATATGCTACTCTGTTTAAAGTGCATTTAGAATAGCACATGCCTAATCAGGAACACGTAAGGCCTACTCAGTGATTGGCAATACATCATAAGCAAGACTAACTGGATTATTTCATTGGCTTTAAGAATATTAACCCATCCTAATAACTTTATGACTACTTCTGAAATGCTCAATACAACCACAGCTCTGTCTCTTTCCCTCTTTCTATTCATAGTCAAATAATGGAATTGAATCAAGTCATGGTAAGATTGTATAACTGGGACTATCCCATTTTTTGTGTTTCTCCCTACCAAGGGGCACTGATTGCCAGCTGAGATACCAAAGGATGACAACGGTGCATGTTTCTTAAACAGCTAAATGCATCAAGCTGAAAATGAAGAATGAATAAAAAACAGAAAGAAAAAAGGACATGACAGTGACAACCGAGTTTCCTGTTTAAATTTAATTCTTACAGGAAGCAGCACATAATAGCACTGATTGACCCTGTCAGTAAAAATTACAATGCTGGCAATTAAGCAATAGTATGAATTCAAAGAAGAAGGCTTGCCACCTGATAAGGCTCGCCATGTGACATTGAATGTCAAGAGCATGAAGCTTTATGTAGCACTAGTTTTTGTTGCTAATGAATACAAACATTTTACTAAATATTCCATGAGTAATGCGGTTTGCTTGGAATTCCATGTGTGCCTTCAGGCTTCAATATCACAGCGGTGGACTAAGCTATGTCCTAGGTTTTTCCAGTAGCGTAAATAATAACTTAACACGAAAAAAAAAAAAAATCTTCTACATACACAGAGCTCTTCTTTAGTTCAGATATCTCATACACAAAAGCGAGCGTGGTTTGTGAAAATAAAACATGTAAATAAATAAAAGTACCGGCAACTGGTAAAGTGTTTATTAGAATTTGAGTGCAGGTTTGTGTATCTGTGTATTTTTTAGTATTTAAGGCATAGTTAGGTCCAATAATTTATTAGTTAAATAAAAAATGTTTTAGTAATTAAAATATCTAATAGTCTACATTTTTTAATGCTGTACATGCTATTTGTTCAGTAACTTGTGCACAGTATAGTTAAAGTTTATTCAAAGCCTCTGTCCTGTGTCGTTACTGTGAAATAATGCTGAAATAATGTTGCTGAAAGGAATGATAAGGCACTGTGGCAAAGCGTGGGCCCTGCATATGGGGAAATATGTAGTTTATTGTATGTTTTTGTGTTAATTGTTAACATATTGATTTAATTAATTGTTTAGCTGCTGTGGCGCTCTGCCGAGGACGATTACCTGTCTGCGTGGAGCAACAGCTGAAAGCAATCAGTTGTTCCAGCAGGCGGGTGGGTGTGTCTCAGCGGAGCGTCAGTATAAAAGCATGGCGATCGCTGTGATTGGGGCTGCTGCAAGCCCTGTCATTTTCATGGCACATTTATAGTTTGTTGTACTGTGTTTTATTTTACATTTTTGTACAGTTTGCTGTATTAGTCCTCTTGCGTTACCATCGCTGGTAACGTCACATGACCACCTTTATTTTACTTTCGTTTGTTATTTGTTTGTTAATAAATCCTGCGCGCCTGTGCCAGCGTTTCAACACCAAGTCTGTCTCTGTATGCTTGAACAGCGGCAACACACACGCGTGACACCAGGAAGACCCTGTCACAGGCACTGTATAAATCGAAGTTGTTCTTCCTGTTGTTGTTGTTATATAGGACAGCAATGAAGCAGACTTTGTCTACACTGACAGACAACATTCATGAATGCTGTATTTACACATTTTCCAGCGAACTGATTTGCAGCAGTGATTAAACAGAGTTTGAACGATAACATTGGAGGTACTTTACCAGAGATTAAGGACCTTGTATTGATAAATCAGGCTAAAGGAAATCTCCGATCCATTTTCTAATGTTCATTAATGTGCTTTACGACAAATGGACTGTGGCAGATAGGGATTTTGTTATTGGAGTTTAAAGAGAAGCCGGAACTGGCAACAACCGGGTGTGTAACCGAGGTCTGGGTTTAACACTAAAACCGCCATGCGGGTTAATTTGGCCCGTTTAGGATTTAAAATGTTAATTACTCTTCCATTGTAAATCGTATGTTTATGTCCGATTTTGACTTTTCCTAAATATATGAATAAAAAATCCAGACAGCGTTTGATAGCCAGAAATGCAAAAATGATAATGTTATAAACAATTCTACCCACGTGGGTCAATGTGACACATGCATTACAATACATGTCTTTTTTATATAACTTATTCTATTTTCTTTTTGTAAACGCAGCAAACAAGACACACCTCCTCCTCTTAGCACACGTGTGTTTTTGAGTTATTTCAAGCCTTTCTTTGTTTGTAAACTGACTATGAGACAGAGATTGCTATGATTATGGATTTGTCAAGATGCAAACTCAGTGAAAGCCTAGTTGCTTATTTTTCAATGTACCTGGGAGATAACAATCCTTCGTTTTGTTCCACAAATGCAACTGGGAATATATCTGAAAGATATAGTTAATCTTGAAAATAGTCATTTTGATTGGAATATGGCAAGCTGGGGTTTTGTATGTACCAGTTTACACGTATTTACACAATAGTGTTCAATGGAACTGCGTCTGTGTTTACAACACAGCTCCTGGATGCAGGCACAGTCAGATGGCAGACGCATGCGCTCCTCCATAGAGTAAAATGCAGCCATCATACCAGAAGTAGTGTTATATTTTCTAGTAGTATTAGAAACAATGATTTCTGTTTTATAGTTTCTCACTGTTACAAGTTTTTAATAACTTTGTATTATTTATATTTTTGGGGAAATGTACTTTTGTTAGAGACTGAATCGATCAGTAGTTTCAAATCATTATGATTTTAGATTACAGAGTTATTGGGTTTTAAACAGTTATCTTACATGACTGGATGGAAGTTAAAATCAGGGATCAGGGATTTATAAACTGCAAAATCAGAATGGGAATTTTAGCAAAAATTTCTACATGTTATGTTTGAAGTAGATTGGATGTTGAAGCTATCAATTAAATAAAATGATCTAGATTCTAACTAATGAACAGGACAAGTATGATTCATTACTATTATTTTACATGTACAGTACATATGTACTTAATGTTAAAACTAAAATCTGTATATACCTATGGAATCTGTTCAGACACTTGTGGGGTGGGGTCATAAATATAAAAACATGCAAACATCATCATATAGTGAAGGCCACAAAAAGAGCAGAATGCATGGTTTGGTAACATTATATTAAGTTGCTGCTTATTAATGTTTTATAAATATATAAGGTATGCTTAAGAACTATGTTATAGAGTGTTAATAAATCATTATAGATGATTTATAACCATGCTACAGCCATAGACTGAATAACATAGTTATTAGGCATATGTTGTATATTTATAAAGCATTTATAAAACATTAATAAGCAGCACCTTAATATAAAGTGTTGCCCATGGTTTTCACTAACTCCAGGCAGGATTGGTACGGAGCATAATCTTTGTCCTCACCTCTGTAAAAATTAAGCAGGCTTTTGTAATGGAGAATGCATGCATCTCACTCACCCACTATGTGCAGGTGATAGCAAGCTAACAACCGTTTTGAGCAGTAAATATTTTAGCTTAGCTGAATGCATGGGCTCAAATGGAGGCTTCATGAGAGCACTGAGTACCAAGTTTAACCTCCAGCTAGGAACAATGTCCTTCATAAACGGCCAAAGCTGCCAAGCCCTTTTCAAAAACTGCCCCACCAGGAAGCTTGAGCTCCGAAATGACTGCCAGATAGACCTTTAATGTAGAGTATTACTGCCATGGGACAAGTCGTGGGGTCGAACCCATGAGGCACCACGTCTGAAAGATGCTACATTTACTGGGAAGATGTGGATGCTGTTCTGGTATTTTGTAGGGTGTCAATAACCTTATTGGACAGACCCAGATGGTTCAAATGCAGCCGTTCAGGGGCCAAATCCAGAGAAACAGGCTCAATGGGTCGGGATGCCATAAATTCCCTCGTGCCAGACTGAGCAGGCTGCGGCGCTTGAGTAGTCTCCACAGCTGGTTCCTTAGGAGCTGGGTTTAAAACCAGAGTCTCCTGGGCCAATAAGGGGCTAGTAGGAGCACCTCGACCTGGTCCTGTCTGATTTTCTTCAGACACAGCAGGAGCAAGGTGAGCGTTGGGAAAGCATATAATAGTTGCCTCGGTCCCCGCCTCCTATTATGAAAGACCAGAGGGGGCAGTGGATCAATTCCTGGAAGGCAAAGAGATCTATCTCTGCTCTCCCGAATCTCTCCCAAATGAGGCTCACAACCTCGGGTTGAACTAGGAAATCGCTTTGTGAGGAAGTCCGCTGCCCAGTTATCACCCCGGGATGCACTGCCCGCAGTGAGAGGAGGTTCTTGTGTGCTCAGAGCAAAGTTTGCGGATCACACGATGAACACTACCCTGGTGGTTGATTAAAGCCACCACTGTTATGTGTCTGCATGGACAAGCATATGTCTCCTTCGAACCTACAAAAAAAGGCAAAGTAAACTGCCTGCAGCTTAAAAACATTTATGTGGAGACCCTGTAGAACCTATTAGAGCCTCCACGGAGAACAGCCGTGGGCCAGTTCTGAACACCACCACTGGCAGCAGGTGAAACCATTTGTGCCAGTCTTTGAGAGTGCCGGAGCCTAAGGCACCAGTTTGCCGCTGGTTTGCGCACTGGGGGTGGTTGCTTGGGAAGCACGTGAACCAGCTCCTTTGTGGTTTCCTGCATGGTGAGAGCGCTGCAGCATCTAATCAACCGCAGGACCAGAGGTATACCCTAGTGTAATAGGGGCATCCAGAAGTGGTACTTTGTCTCCTTCAGGCACGTGTGCCTGGGAAAGCCAGAGCTGCCTACGTGCAGGGCAGCAAGGTTCCTGCCTACAGCCTGAGCTTTTACACACAGAGTAGGTTCTTATTAATCAGGCACAGCTGTTGTGGTGAGGGCCTGTGACTGTCAGAGGGACCCCGGCAAATAAAACTGGTAGGCTACCAGAATACTATTATAGTTACCCAGCTGTGTGGTAAACGCACTGGCTGAATAGGGAATGCCAGCTCCTGTTCGACCCCTCCTCAGAGACAGCGATGGACAGCATGTCCTCCTATGGCCAGTCTGTGCTTGTAGCCCCATGTGGCCCCAAGGGGACAGACAGGGCTGGCGGTGCTGAAGGTTCAAGCAGAAATTCTGCGAGAACCACTGCTTGGTGTGAAACAGTTGCCCAGAGCTTTTCCATCTGATGATTTGGAACAGCGAGGAAGAAGAAGACTGTGAAGACAGTTCCCTAAGTATGCTACTTTCCTGGGTGCGTCGTCTGGTCTCCCCTGGCACAGAGCCATGGGTTGAGGATATAGCCACCTCTCTACTAGATGGTGATAGGGAAAAGTGCTGTACAAGATTGAGGGGCACAGAGCACTCTGTACAGCTGCGGGAAAGTGTAGCAAGGCAGGAGCCCTGTACATGAAGAGGGGTTATTGTGTGAATGTACTGTAAATAGTGTGTATTTATGTAATTTCTTGAAAATAATTAAGGAAATACCAATGCTCCTGGGAAAGCCTGCCTGCTGTGTGTGATTGCTAGCTGTAGATAATCAGCAGGTAGATGTGTTCCAGCACAGCGTCAGGTATAAAGAAGTCCTGTTTGCTCACCTCAGTGCTGCAAATCCAAGGACAATGGGCTGAAGATCGTCCATGCTACCCAAACATAGACACAGAAATACTTTGCTGAAATCCTCCAATTGCCATGATGGTGAAACAGCATCGGATCCAAAAGAAGAAACCAAAACCGCTGATGTATATCCTCAGTGAGCTACTTGTTGATAGTGTTACGTGAGCTGTTCTCACTGTGTGTGTGTGTTTGTGTGTGTGTGTAAATAAACCTACGATCCTGCGGGGTGTGTCAACTTCAACCTCTGTCTCGATCTCCTGCCTGTCACTCAGCAGTGAATGCATGCACAGACAAACAACTACCCTGTCACACAAAGACATGCCCACTACCAACCAGGCATAAACACCAGTCGGTAGCGGGTCAAAACTGGGTCAGTATTGCATTGGTTTGGTATCATTTACAATTCACAAAATAAACGCCTCATAATTTTAAAACAATAATTTTACTTAGTTCCAACCAGAGCTATGCATCCTGGGGATGCACAAAGACTTATGTTGCTATCCCAGGAAAGGAGCGATTCAAGCTGCTGGCTTCATGCAGGGCACAAGGCTGCTGCCTGGATGTAACAAACAACAGACTGTAGTCCACAATATATGCATTATTAAACCTTTATACCCTCGGACGGGCGTGACTTCGTCACAAGCTCGTCTGAGCGGCTTTGGTATGTAAGATTCAGGTTTTGGGGTCATTAGGAGGTAAACACCCATGTGGTAATGATTACATTTTGTACTTGAAAGGGAACATGATCAAAGAATGTTGTACGAAAATACAGTTGTCGATGCATAGTTGGAAATGTAGTATATATTATTCTAAATGTAAATAAGAGTAGTCCTCTCAGCTACATTTAATTAGTGCTGTATAATTTCTTAGCAAGTGTAATGTATAATTAAAATATCTTCAGATAGTGTTTGCAGATACTTATCATATGTTGTTATTTGCTGAGGCACTGAAGGCCAATACAACAGTGCAAACAAAAGGTTTGTTTATTTTTTTATTTTGTTAAGGCAGCACTTTATATCAATGCTTTTGAGACAGTTAATTATTTTATAATATTATTTTATATCCTGAATCTCAGAAAATGTAAGGCAAGAGGTATTGCTTTCCGATCATCCACCAGGCTTTACATCAACTTTGAGTTAATATTTTTACACGAAACAAACACAGGTATACTCAGTCACCCTACATTGTTCTACCATAAAAACATTGTTTAAAATCTCCTACATTCATATCTTAACAGCAGGAGGCAAGTCTCTGTTACAAAACTCCTACCACAGTTCTAGGAATAGCAGGTGACATAGTCCGAGCACTGTTTTTAATTGGAGGAGTCCAGAGAGTTTTTGTCATCAGAGCAGGCAAGTCTCTGTTATAAACTCCTGTCTCTATAACCACAGTATCAGCAAAGACAGGTGATGTAGTCTGAAGCACTGCTACCGTTTGCACAATTATAAGTGTTGAATAATGAAATTTGCATAATTTGGTTTTGTATTCAGTTTTCTGAAGGAGATTTTTTAAAAATGACCAGAAAAAAAGGAATCCATCATAACCGTAGGACAAATTAAAAGACTTGACAGAAAGTTAGATATGAAGCCAGCATGTTGTTGACATGCATGGATGACAGGAGTTTTCGTCCGGGAGTTTATGTTCATATTTCTGCTGATTGGAAACACCTTTCAGCGTGTACCAGATAAACAGCTATTCCCAGAATACACTGTGTGCCCGTATACCTATTTCATTGTGCACGTCAGTAAAGTGAGATATATTTGCAAAGTTTAATACTATGATGCTGCTTCCTTTCTCTGGGAACAAATTTAGTTGTTTGTGTTGTTTTTTTCTCTGTTAGTGTTTGTTGGAAGTTGTAACACCGTTTCTCTTTCTAAAAATGAATAAACACCTCGCACTGCCATCGAGACAGAATAGCAACTACACTGACAGCCAAATACTCCACGACAACAGTAAAATGTACAAATAAACCTATTTTAAACCAGGGGGAAAACTACATCACACATCTGTTATGCTGGTTCCATTTCTCATTATTACTCTCACAATCACTACAACTGTAATGTTATCATTACTCACTCCCTAAGCATGGCATACAAACATAAGCTTTCTTTTTATCTTACACGTTGTGACAAAACAGTTAAAAAAATAATAATAATAATAATAATAATAATAATAATAATAATAATAATAATAATAATAATAAACACAACTTGGCAATTCTTTGTCAATGATTTGGAAATGTATTATTAATTTTAACATAAGACACTGACAACATTTAAATACAAATGAAACTTGTATAAATGTGCACTTGCCATGCTAATCCTGGAAGAGCAGCAGAATTCAAACAATACAGTACAGTACTAACATTCAATGCTGCAAATTTATTTTCACCACTTTAAAACTCCACCACCGTTAGTGCCAGAAACAGACATTTCAGTGCTTTTACTGATTTTTTCCCTCTCACATCTGGGTCATCAGAAGAAAGTTTTTCGCTGTTTTTCAAGGCTTCAACCAAACTTATCTGCTTCTGTTTGCTCATTACTACCACTAAATAAACAGTACAATCCTATAAGCTTAAAATGTATGTTTTGCTTAAACTGATTGCACGAGATTATATCTGAGTCCACACTTCTGAAGCTGAAATTTACACAGTGTGTAACGTGCATACGGCTGAGGGCACCGATGGCTGGAAACAGTTTTTGTATTTTTAGATAAGACAGGGTTTTTCACTAATACGTTTAAAAAAATTGCGAAAATATCACAAATGTACAGTAATACTAAAAGGTCAATTATATTTTGAAAAATCCTACCCCTACTAATGTAAAAGACCGGTATTGTAACTGCTGTTTAAACACATGCAAAAATACCCCAGCAGTGCAAACTAACTTTTTTTTTTTTTTTACAGGTGTAATACTTTATCTGTTCACCCACTGTGACAAAATCCACAGATCACTTCTTAAAAATTCATTGAAAACAATGCAGTTCAGTCCTCAAACTCCTTTCGTTTGTCAATGTTGATTGTGCCTATTCCCAAAATCATGCTGCTGTCTTCTCCATCGCTGATACCGTGTGTTTTTAAGAAACAAACTATAATTTTCATACTAAGCAGCGCTATGTCTTCTTCAGGCATGGGCTCTATATTTGCAAGCTTGTGGGTGGGATACTAATGTATTAAGTCCTACAGTCTATTGTGCTGCTAGGAACTGTAACCAAACTACAATGTTTGTATGTATTAAGCTCAACTAAACATGGAATGGTACTTTACCGTGGATGCTTTGTGCGTGATTAAATTAAAACATTTTTGAGTATGGTTCTCGAGATCGGTTATGTAGTGTGGACAGGGCCTTTATTTCAGCATATCACAGTAACAACACAGGCACTGGTACGTGACAGGCTTGCAACTGATACACACCGGTAAGTTGTTTTTTATTACTATATGATTCCTCTACAGTGTACATTTCAGGACATCCTCAGGTATCACTCCTTCATGTGTCAGGAATCAGTCCTCCTCGAATCAGTCATCAGTCCTCCTCGAGTCAGTCATCAGGTATCAGGCATCAGTCCTCCTCGAGTCAGTCACCAGTCATCAATCCTCCTCGAGTCAGTCACCAGTCATCAATCCTCCTCGAGTCAGTCACCAGTCATCAGTCCTCCTCGAGTCAGTCACCAGTCATCAATCCTCCTCGAGTCAGTCACCAGTCATCAGTCCTCCTCGAGTCAGTCACCAGTCATCAATCCTCCTCGAGTCAGTCATCAGTCCTCCTCGAGTCAGTCATTAGGTATCAAGCATCAGTCCTCCTCAAGTCAGTTACCAGTCATCAATCCTCCTCCAGTCAGTCATTAGGCATCAGTCCTCCTCAAGTTCTTTTTTTTTTTTAATGGGAGAGTGAGGGGTTGGGCGGAGTTGTCTAAATCACCCAATCAAACATGAGCAAAGTTTCAATGCTTCCATTGGATGACACAAATTTCAATCAAACGTTCGACAAGTAGATGTCATTAAGTTATTGTGGTGGGTGAAAAAGAAGTTATTAAAGATAAGATTATTGTATAATTTAAAAAAAAGTTATGAAAATGTAAACTAATTGCTAACAATGCAGTGTAGTCCTGATTTTTACTGTTCTTAAATAAGCAATAGAACCCTTAAAAAAGGGCTTATCATCTGTATCTCAGATAATAATTATAAATACTGAGGTTGAAATACACTTCGTTATATCGCCCCTCGCTATACTGCGGATTCAGATATGTCACGGTCCTGGAGTTAGCTCCCAATTTTTACTGTCTAACTGCACATGTCTTAGCTGCAATATACATGGGCACTTAGAATTACTGTTCATTTTATTTCATACAAACAAAAATATACAAAACAAAAACAAAGTATTAATATTGCACTGTACTCATATACACACGTACTGCACAATAACACAAAGCAAATTAAATATCTACTTCCTGAAGTGGTTTTTATTTTAGCCAATGAGGTGTTCACGTATGGCAGCAATGCACCAGCAAAAACCACAAGGCGGTGACATCCGCTCCCTAGCAACAAGCCTCCTATGTTGTTGTTGGGAAATGGATTCTTTCAATGCAATACGAATTAAAATGATATGCTGCTTTTTATACGAAAAATGAGAAAAAGCAAGTTGCGTAGAGGATTTATACTGGACATTGACGCACCTGCTAAAACGAGGGAGTAGTAGTACAGTATTTGTTATTAGCCTATTTGTTTTTCTATGGGTCGCTGCCCTTGATAAATAGTGGATTTATATTGGACCCTGACACCCGGGATATATCGAGTGGGTGGTGTACAATGTTTCCATTCAAATTGGATGCAACATTTTAAAATGGCGATGGCTGGTACAATGTTGCAATACACAAAATATAATTTCCCTCACTGCAGCAATTCCTCACATAGCTCAGGAGTCTGAAAGTTCAGTGAGCATCCTCTGATCCCACAACCAAGCCACCTTCCTTTTCCATCCAGGAACTCGAGAGCAGATGACAAAGGCCAGCCCTGCAGGTTAGCTGTAGTGTGATGAGAACAGTCCCTGCCAGTTTTGCCTCCCTAACCCACGGGAGCACCACAGCGAGTGCAACTCTCCCTTCAGAAGACAGGCCTACTTCGCTCAGCCAGGATGCAAAACTGCACAATACAGTATTTTTAACGGGATTATTTCTATTCAGGTATACAAGTCCCAAAACCATCCAACACCACAGCCTGCGGCAGGTAAAATAAAGTGATTTTATATCCCCCACTCTTGCTTTGAGACTAGTGTTACAGAACTAATTGATGTTCCAGGGTCAGATGTAGGAATATTCAGCCCAGATACAAGGTAATTTTCAACAAATATAGTTGATGCATGATTTTAAAAACATGTGTCCACAGCAACTGACCAATAACCCAGACACACTGCAGTATCACCAATAACCCAGACACACTGCAGTATCGCCAATAACCCAGGCACACTGCAGTATCACCAATAACCCAGACACACTGCAGTATCACCAATAACCCAGACACACTGCAGTATCACCAATAACCCAGGCGCACTGCAGTATCACCAATAACCCAGACACACTGCAGTATCACCAATAACCCAGACACACTGCAGTATCACCAATAACCCAGACACACTGCAGTATCACCAATAACCCAGGCACACTGCAGTATCACCAATAACCCAGCAGTATCACCAATAACCCGCACTGCAGTATCACCAATAACCCAGACACACTGCAGTATCACCAATAACCCAGACACACTGCAGTATCACCAATAACCCAGGCGCACTGCAGTATCACCAATAACCCAGACACACTGCAGTATCACCAATAACCCAGGCACACTGCAGTATCACCAATAACCCAGGCGCACTGCAGTATCACCAATAATCCAGGCGCACTGCAGTATCACCAATAAACCAGCCCACTGTACATGTAGCACCTCAAAACTGGCCCAACCATGGGTCCCATATCCTACAATATCCTTTTGTACCACTGGCAGGCTACAATACATTTATACAATACAGTAGATTATATAGACCCATAAACCATGAAATCTGCCCTATTTAGGGTTGTTTTGCAGTTGTATTAATCTTGTAATAATTATTCTTTTGATTTAAAGGTTTTCAGAACCATTGGTTTAAGCATGCTACTTGCTCTCATAGTTGCATCATTAATGCATAATTAGAAGGTACGTTTTAAAACACAGAAAGATTGACCTGATTGTAATGAACCTTCCAATTTATAAGTGTACAACATATACAGACACCAGGGAAACCTCTTAAGGTTGGTACAGTCATCTTATGTCAAGAAGGACCCAGGAAAAAAAAAAAAACACATACAAATTTTCCATCATCCACTGTCACATACATTTCTCATTGGTCAGTGATTACATATACTATAAACAAGAAAATAATGATGAATACAACTATCAATTAAATTTACAAAGCTGTGTAACTGATTCCAGAATTCAGGAGCGCTGTACCTATACGATGTCGGGCCTATCTTTGTTCTCATAAGAGGAACATAAAAAAATGCAATTACTGTGGAAAGTTTTAAATGCATAATAACTTACACATACAAGAAACCAAGAAATATTGTGAACAATGCAGGCAAGCTTGGCAGAAATACTCCTTGGTTGTACTTCAGCTTTACTTTAATACATATATCATTAATCTTAACCCAAAGGGCAAGGTAAAAGAAAAACATAAAAGAAATAGACAGTGACAAGTTTTTTTTTTTTTGTTTGGTATTTTTAGTTTGGTTTTTACTGCGGCTTTTACCAGAGCTACAACTTAAGAAACAAGCGCTGATACAGATATACAAAATCTTGTGAGTATGTATTGGCTTTTACAAATGGATCAAGGCACTGCACTTATCAAAGTACACTTAATTAACTGCTTGAATTCATAGGACACATTTCAACAGATATGAAAAGGCAAGGTACTGGGTAGGGTTTTAACTAGAAGATTAATGAAATGCTTTAAAAGTTGTATAAAAAAAAGAGTGAATTTTAAAAAATGCAGTGGTGGATTCACCAGTGTTTATTTTCATTAATTATCTTTTGCAAACAAACTATTTTTTTATAGACATTGAAAAAAGCAGTGAAACGGGAAGCACAACAGATCCATCCTCCATTAGTTTTTTTTCACATAACTCATTTAAACAAAATTTCCTCGAAAAAACAAAAGAAAACTTTTTTCTTTTTTTTGTTTTATTTGAAAACAAAAAACATTATATAAAGATTCTTATCTTTAAACCCTTAGCAATATGACCTTTTATAATTCAACCTGTGATATAACATTTGCCTTCTTTTACAGGCCCTGAACAAACACATTTTAAAATTAATCTAACTAAACTTGCCTGTTCTTTTCCATAATGTATAAATTAGGCTGATATAGCTTTGTCTGATTGTACTGTTATATCATTCAGTATCCGAGGGTCTATTGCATTAACTAAACAGGGCCTTATCTTAAAGGGGTAATAATGAAGGCTTTAAAATCTAATTCTTACCTCTGAATACATATTAGCTAATAATTACAGGATCTTCCTTTTCTTGTGCTAAAGATCTTTCTTTTTATTAAACACACACACAACACTAAATAAATGAAAGGTCTAAGCAGCTTCTTGGTATTTAGCCACTTCCTAAGAACTTAATTAAACTATAGTGTGCTACCTAATAGACAGGCATATCATTTAAAGTAAATAAAATAAATAAATATGCAAAGATCAAAATATCATCAGCACTAATATACAATTACAAATTCATAAATTGTATTGAAAAAAGCACAACATCTGTATAAATATATTGCTGATAAAAAGAGACATTTTCTTAAAATTCACCTCTTTTTAAAGAAAAGTCTTCTTCATTAATGCATAATGAATATAAAGGTACTTCACCACGTTCCATTAGCACACACTGCTCTCAACTTATTAACAACCTGTGGGAGCCAGTCTTGTTTTCTTCTGTTCAATTATAGCTAATGTAAGATATATAGATTGAAACTGGCACTCCAACACTGGCACTGGAATAGGTTGAAAGTAATACTCATTCCAACTTTATTTCAGTTGAATCTCAAGTTATGTAAAATGAAATAATAATAAATAAAATAAAATCTCTACTAGTACAATGGTCGGCTTGTCAGGTTTTCTCACCATGACCTCAAAGGTGGTCTATGGTGGCTAGCGTCAGTGTCATGCATACTCAGTTATGACTGGGCAAAGGCATAATCATACACAAATATGGCACTAGAAGGGTAATGTCATATCAGTTCTAATAGTTTGTAAACATGATGTAAAAAAAGATCTTTACCATTGATATCATCTAGAAAGAGGTCAAAACAATGTGGTAGTGACATAGTACATTTCTACTTGACACAACTAGTAATATAAGTTGAATGAATAGAATACAGATATGTGCAGTGAAGCATTAATTTGAACTGGACAAGACTGGAAATGAAATGTTATTGGCGGCAGCATCTTTATAAAATAAGTGGCACAAAATGATTTTCATGTATGATAACAAGGGTTATACTTGACTTAGCGAATAACAAAATACAGCTGAGTACCGAGTATATAGTATATAGTGGTAGGTGTATATTTCAAAAAGCAAAAAGTGATATAAACCCAATATTGCAACCTCAGGTCACAGGTAAAGTTGCAAGATCTCCTTACAGAGATGCTCAATTAACAGAAAAGAGATGACAAGTAACAGCAGGTGCTAAATTAGCAGCCCAGTAGCTCTTCAAAACACCCAGGAATACTTCTCTCTGGGACACTGTGACAAAGAGAAAAGGAATCTACGCTGTAATTCTACTTCTCAACCAGGAAGGGAGCTTGGTAAGGTGGGTGATGCGCTATTTAAGAGGTGGCTGAACTATGGATGGCGAAACTGTAAGTCGGCCATCTTGGAGACAGAGCATAGCTGCAACATTGCTAAACAAGTCCATTGTGATCAGCTACGCCACGCTTGGATAAAGTGTGGCGTCGGGCTGATCACGGGGAGCAGTTTAGTAATACGAAGGGGGTGCAGCTGCGTGAGAATAGCCCCTTACGTTGGAATGACTAATGTGCTGGAGTGCTGCATTTTTGTTTTGGTTTATTATGGTTTTGTTTACGACTGTAACCCACCGTTTCACACCATACTATTGCTGGTATAGGGGGTGATTGGATTTTTTATTGAAAACAGATCTTTTGGTGTAATTTCACCCAAAGTATTGCCTGGACATTTGTTTTGTGATGCACCACACAATCACCTTCATTCACAAGCATGTAGCTGCATTAGTGGCAACAGCATTTTGTAACACTGAAGAAGAATTAACTTAGAATAGCCTTGGGTAACTCAAAAGACCCTGCAGGACATAGAGCAGTGAGATTAAGGAGATATCCTAGTGCTGCAAGAAAGGCAGTAGTAACAGCACACCACCTTATAATAAGAAATCTCCTGTCAGGTTGAAATCAGTGGCAAAGCAGGCCTTGAAAAGAGTAGCTCATTAGGAGCCCAGGCAAGTCTATCAAGAAAAGTAATATTAAGGGGGAAAAATAGTCCTGTGTGACAGAAGTGAAACTGACATTAAGCATTAATGACCTAGAAATATGCAAAGCAAGTCAATACATAAAAAAGTTATATATTAAGCATGTGAAAAACAAAACACAAAGAAGTTCCAATTAAATATACAGTGCTCCCTTGATTAAGTAGTCTACAAATTCTGTTAAATCACATTTAAGGCATTTTGAAAGTAAATTATGCATGTACTATACTGAGCAAGCATGTTTTATATGTAGAGTAAGTTGAAAAGGCAAAGGTTCTTGACTTCTGTCCCTACACTAAAATACAGGCTCTATTGTAAGCAGGGGGTTGGGGCCATAGGACCATGCCCCCTCATATCTTGACAATAGAAACATGTGCACAGACGGGAAAAAGGCATTTATATAGCACACAGAGTTTAGTTGTGGTCATAGGTGCTAGAACCACCTGTGCTACGGCACCTAGAGACCCAAAAATAACATTTCTTCACGTTTTAAAATGTCAGGTCATGACCACAATAGGAATGGCGAGACGGATACACAGTTCAGTGGCAGACAGACAGACAGCCTTTCAGTGTGCACAGCCTTTACTTTTACTGTGAGAGGTTTTTTTTTCAGTGCGAGAACTAAATTGCTTTTAAAACAGGAAATATACAGAGAACTTGGATAATTAAAGAATGGAAAAACGAATATTTCAGAAGGCGATAATATTGTGGAGGCAGCAAAAATCTTAATTTCACCGCCACCAAAAAAATAAATAAAACAAGGCAACATATTGTATTATTTTTGCAGGAGCCACTCTCCATAGCAAAGCAAAACCACTGACAACTTTAAACGTAGTGGCTTTTATAAGCATACACAGGAAGAACTAATAAATAATAAATATAAAACCTGTTTCAATATTTGATGTAGTTGTTATACTGCGTTCATTGATCCTGCAAAGCTTAAATTTAATTTCTAGGGGTGGTATTTGGTGTAACAACATCTGTCTGTTTTTGTAAATGTTTGTCTTGTAAATACTTGTGCTTTCACCTTAAATTTGAACTTTTGCTTCCCAACAAAACTGATTTTATTAATCCATTTTCACAAGGCAGGAGCCAGGCTTGCTTAAGGGACTACTGAATTATGATAAAGTGCTTGTAACTTGTCCCGATCAACCTCCAAGGCCAGGAATCAAGGACTTCCCTCAAGGGGAAACTAAGGAAGGATAGGACAAACCAAGGTCTCCCTGGTTTACTGAGTCTAGTAAAGAGAGGTCAGACTCAGATGACGCTCCGAAGCCACATGGAGACCTTCGTGATCTACGCAGGGAGAACAAAAGCTGTAAAAAACACCTTTGATAAGTTGTCAAATGACCAACTCGAAAGTTGGGAGCAACTTGCCCTCCAAAGGGGGAGACGGGCACTGGTGCAAATGAATAAATTAGCAGGAGAATGGAAAACGAAATACAGTTAAAGTTATTTGGTCGGGGGTCCCCACTGGCCAGCAGGAACCTTCCTCTCAGATGGTGAGACGTCGATGCTGGCCTCTAAGGTTGGGAAGTGAGCTTCACTTGCTCCCAGAGAGGATATATGGGAGGATGAAGGAAACTGAAAAGCAAGACTAGAATTAGGAAGCTGGTTATGGTTTAACCCTTTGTGGTCCTATGTTGGACCAGGTCCGACATTACAATTTTCCCTTTCCAGTCCGATGTCAGACCCTGTCAGACATCATCAAAAAGACGTAAAGCACAGGTCTCTTGTCATTTTTTTTCTCTGGTAAAAGCCAAGAAAACCTTTCAATGGCCGAGTGAGACTGACAGGAGCCAATTGAAGCCAAAAAAAGGGTGTATTTGATGCTATATCCTTACACCATGGTTTCAGTTTTACGTAAGGAAACGTGTGGCTACAGGACCGAGTTATACACATAGCCCCATGCACCACAGAGATAACACGGACATAAACAAAGGAGATAGCTGCTTCTGCATTCAGTGCTCAAAGAATATCACAGACATTTTCAGAGTTTTTTGAGATGTTATAGTAATAAAATAATGACTTGGATCGCATTATTGAAGAGTTTGGTGATAAAACAAGTGATCAGAAGAGGATTTATCAGTATGGACATGTATAAAGAGGCATGTGAAAAAATACAGAGAACAAGAGGTGGGGCTTGGCTAGATTATTGAGTGTCCTTTTGCAATTCAGTGCCTTTTAAACCTATTTTACTCTTTAAACAGGGCCTGTAAAATAAACAGCACGTGTGAAAATAAATTGGGCCTGATGTGCCTGACAAGTGATGAATAAATGGACTGCAAAGGGTTAAATAGGGTGACTGACAGATAATTAAAGGTTTACTGACAGATATTTTAGCGGGATGGCTCAGGGGAGGAGTACAGAAATACAAAAAGGTACTATTTAACTTAACTTAAAGATATATGAAACATTTTTTTTTAAAGTTTTGTAAACCATTTAAAAAGCCTTTTCGTGTAAAAATGTAAGGTTCAGCTTAAAATCTGATTTCTGAGAGATTCTATAAAGTAATCTCACTTTAAAAAGTAGCTATTTTCCACCCAGGGCCCTGCACATCTATGAGCTGCTTGAAAAGGATGATTCTATTTATGTGACCCATCTTAGCTCTCTATCATTTTCCTTCTGCAACCTCTTTGAAAATAGATAGCAACCTTAGTCACAGTGAGGCACAACAAAACCATTAAATCACAAGAGGGCTATGAAAGGTCTTAACGCATTATCGCCTAGCAAACCATGGTATTTACTGTATATGTCCTTCATTGTTTTAGCATCAAGTACTTCTAATTTAAGTTTAATTTATAATCACCAGTACTGTAATATGTAAACTTAGCACATAGCATAAAATTTAAACTGACGCATCAGTTCCTAAGGATTAAAGAATTGATTAAAGAGAACATTAGCAAAAAAAATCTAATGGAACAACTGCATACAGAAATCCAGTCAGGCATCAACTTTAAATTGTATTGTCACAGCATGTATCACACGCTTCACTTTGACAAAGGTTATCAACAGGTAAAAAAAACCCAAAAACCTAAAATAATAATAATAATAATAATAATAATAAAAAAATAGCATTCACAAAACAGAAAATGTGTTGTTTTTATTTTCATACCAGCTACATTTTTTTGTGATATTACAGCATTTTTTGTGGGGTTTTTTTTTCACATGAATGGAGAAAAATACATGTGTCTTTTGACATATAGACTATTCTGTAACTGCTGTGAAACTACACTCTTCCATTTAAAATAGTAAAACACCTGGACCAGGCACCTTTGAATGGTTCTGCTGTGTGTGAATTCACATTTGCCATGGTACCTTTCTACTTGTAATGCACTTCACTTGAAATTATGGATAAAGTCATCACATCCACATGAAAATGACAAATTGGCACCATTCTGCACAATCTGATGCACTTGGAAAAGAAGAGCATCATGGGCATCATGAGCATGACGGTCTATTAAATTCGTCCCCCTTTGTATCATTTGATTCTCTTTAGTGAGTTGGGGTTAAAACAAACAGCAGTAATGCGCAAAATCCCCCTGCCAAATTGAGTATGCATGTACTGGCCACAAGTACAGTTGAGCCGTCTGGTGTTACCATGTATGTAGTTACCAGTATATAATAACTAGCCATCAAATTACAGATTAATGCCAGAAACATGCTGTCTGTAAAATTACAGTTGTACAGGGAATTGCCAATGTTGTTCTTTTGGACAGTAACTATCACAGTAACAATACTGTTAATGATTATAGCAGCATTTTAAATGTAGGCTTGAATTATAATTCAGTGGTGACTAAAAAAGGTAAAATTGGCTCTTCACATCATTAAACTGAAATATCGCAACAGTGCTAAACAACAGTCTAAATTAACTCACAATAGTAATTAATGCTCCATGTACTGTTTTATTATGTAGCACTAAAAAAGGATAATGCTGTTGTATCAATTCCTATTTATTTATTTTTATTAACTTTTTCTCAAGCATAATTGACAATTGTATGCTGATATAGTGTGACCAGGCTATTTTCTCATCTGTGATCATCCACACACACACACACACACACACAAACCCACATCCCCATGCTCACATACCAATATACATTAACTCGACCCTATTTACATAACCCAAACTATAAAAAATAAACCAAAAATACACCCAGGAGCAGGGTTACCCCGTCACACATCACCCCCTTGTGTGCTGCACACATGGCCTCAAAGGCCACTTCCGTCCTGAAAATCCCTAAATTTCTGGGGTACTCCTGGGCCAAGAACGGAGGCATTAAGGGGCCCAAAGCCGCCAATGTTACCAGTAGCAGTGCTGTCATACATAACACAAAATAAACCAAAAATACACCCAGGGACAGGGGTACCCTATCACATATACTCTGTATAGCAACAGTTATACTCCCAATTAGGTTAATTTTGTGTTAAAGAAATCAGGACTGTGCCATACTGACACAGATGTGTCTCAATTTATGCATACTTGTCATAATGCCTTCAGTTGTTAGCACTGCAAAGACACCTTGTATTACTGGAACAAACTGGAACTAACTAGTTTAGTTCTACTTTATTTCATGGATGCAGTAGTATGTTTGGCTGACAACTCAAATAAAGCATGAATGTATTGTTTTATGTGACATTTAATCTGAAATAACAGAAGGTTTCAATACAACACATTAATAAAAGCAAAATTAAGAAAATGCATTTCAACTTAAACAGCCAACTGACCACCAGCAAAGCAAAATATAAAAGTCAACCAATATAACGTACTATCAACAATTACTTTAACTAGTATAGAATGTTTTGCTTGTATCAAACTAAAAAAATTGACACTTAAGACAAGAGATCCACCACCAGTGTAAGTTATGTGAGCTAAAATGTAGTGACAGTGTCATACTGTCAAAATTAAATCTCTTGTGGAGTAGTGCCCATGGAAAATTGAAAGGTAAGCTATGTTAGAGAGAGAAAGAGTTAATGTTGTACATTTCCCTCCCAACAAGAAAAGGCACCATGTAAGGACGGTGGTATCCTGCCTCCTAGATGGACCGCCTTGATGGCAGGTGGAAACCGGAAAGTGACCATATTAGGAGGGGCGCATAGTTACAAGTACCCGGAACGACTCCATTGTAAGCAGCTGTGGGACGGCCCTCTACTGGAGAAACCATGGCGACAGGTTGTTTGCAGGGAGGAGTGTATGGGTATGAAGGGGAAGCAGATATGTCAGTACGCTGCCTTGCGCTGAAAATGTAAACTGACTGCCGGAGTTGCATTTTGTTATTTTTGTTACGTGTTTGTTTTTGTCTGTTGCAGAGGAGGAGTGAGAGCGAGGGGCTGCAACCACTGAGCCAGTTCACACCTCACCAAGCACTTACCTTGTCGCACAGCACAGCAACAGCACACACCACAGACCCGACTTTTGGAGAGCACAGTTTCGTGCACTGGGGACTTACAATTGTTTGTTTTTGTTTGAGCTTGAAACTCTCGCCGTGTACCCCCCGATACCATTGCTGATAGAGAGGCGTCTCTTTCTGTTTTATTTAATAAAATACAGACTTTTTTTTGAAGAATCACTGTTTGGGTTGCATTGTTTTCTGCACTAAACCACTCGCACCTGTCAAGCTTTAAAAAAGAAAAAAAAAATCCTACAGCTACAATGTTGTGGATTTTTTGTTTAATACTTGGGTGCTTAAGATAGTGATTGTATATATTATATTTTGTATAGCTACTAAATTTGAGTAGATATGCGTAAATATCCAAAGTATTTTTAATCAAACACTGTACACATATGTCTTGTAAGGCTTACAATATCTAATATAAAAAAGTAACCCATCTGCTCTTTGTAGTTAGCACATAGGATGGCTGATATAAACCCTGTATGTTTTATGGTTGTAAACAACAAACTGCCTGTATTCCTCCAGATAGTAGTGATCAGGAAAGTGAGGAAAATAGCTCTGATGATGAAACATAGGTGCATGATTTCCATTACATGAGCGTAGATGTTGAACTTCATGCTGATTTGAATTCGGCTCTCGCCAAGATAAGCACCAACTAAGATGTAGTTTTGCAGTAAACTAATGTGATCCATCAGCCTCTCCATCAATTTGCATTGTTTTCCATCTGATGATGTAGATATCCTTCTGTCTGGTGTTGATTGCTGAAGTGTAATGCTGGATCAGCTCATTTTGCCTCCTCAGCGCATCAGCACACACAATGGCTGCAATGCTGGCTCCGGCGATCAACCCAGTGCGGTCTCCCCAGTACATCAGCATGACAACCGTCTGGATTGAGCTGGGGTTTTCAAGTGGGCACCTTCCATCCTCTGTGTTTCGTTGACTAGCCTACGACACCTCAAGAGAGCTCAACAGTGATTCTGGCGTCCGAGCATCACCCCCCTCCACCCCCTACTCAGCTCAGCCCAGCTTACTTACCTGTACATCAGTATTGCTTTCTTTCTATTGTGCTTGAGATCCCCATCCAGAATCTTTCCATCTCAACCATAGCCAGTTGCTGGTCCTTTCTGCTGCTTCAGATAAGTTCTTCACTGTGCGACACAACTCTTGGCCACTGAATCCGACGTCTCTGAGAAACCAGTTTGTAGAGTGTGCCACAAATCCTCGACAACCCATCTCCACTGGGTAAACTCGGATTCTCCATCCTCGCTGTTCCGCTTCAGCAGCTAGTTGTGCATACCAAAGTTTCTTCCTCTCATACGCCTCATCCACAGCATCTTCCCATGGTACTGTTAACTCTATCAGACGAACAAGATGTGCTGATCCAGACCACAAGACAATGTCTGGTCGAAGGTTAGTGGCAACAATCTCAGGTGGAAAAATAAGCCATTGACCAACATCTGCCAGCATTTTTCAGTCTCTAGCAGCTTCCAGTTGTCCTGGGCGAGGCTTGGTTTTAACACCTTTTCTTGGTGGTTGCTCTCCTGGACAGAGGAATATTGTCTTTTGTGTGTAATGCTTTGGTGGAACTGGTGGTAACTTATTGGTCAGGTTACGCTTGTCTTCCAATGCTAAGGCCAAACATCGCAGCACCTGGTCATGGCGCCAAGTAAACCGTCCCCTGCTAAGATCCACCTTACATGAGGGATCCTCATCCACCCAGAAGTTTATGTTCTGTGGTGATGGGAGAACATCATATGCTGATCTGATGAGGAAACTGATCCTGCTCTGTTCCATTGTCCATAGGTCTTGCCAGCCGATCTTGCATTGTTCCACACTCTCCCATCTCATCCATTCTCCCTGCATGGCCTGGGAAATGGCCTTTACACACCTTATCCTCAACTCCTGCTTTTGCACCTCATTGACTACCAGCTTCCCCCATTGAGCTGGGGTTGTCTTATACCATGTAGGAGGAGCTGAACTGAGACCAAAGCCTCCTTTTCCATACCTTTTCCATAATATCTCTGATTCGAAGGGTAGCCTTAGCATCTTCCATAGCTTTCTTTGCCATCCATTTTCTTCCAGTTTTCAACACAGGTGCTGCCTCCCTTAGGCATTTGTCACATGAATCTACTAATGTAATTTCCAGTCGGACTTTGGGGCTACAGATTGGTAGCTGCAGTATTCTTTTACCATAAAGTCCCACTCTGCTGAGGCAGCATGGACCTCCCAACCATTTCCTGACGTATGAACTGATTAAAGCTTCCAGCTTCTCAACTGTTGTCAAGGAAGCCTCGTACACAGTCAGTGGCCACAGCAGTTTTGGCAATAGACCAAACTGAAAGCACCAGAGTTTCAGTTTGCGTGGTAAAGCGCTGCTGTCTATGCTCTTCAACCCTTCCACTGCCTGTTGTTTAATTTCTCCCACATGAACTGTGTCCTTTACATCCCTGTCATACCATCTCCGTAGGCTTTTCACTTAAGTAGAACGCTGACCTGAGAGACTGTAAAAGGTGCTGCCAGATTCTGTTGTATCACATTTATACTGGGTCTGTAGCTTATAAACCAGATTTTGTTGTAACAATTTTATACTGGGTCTCAGAGCCAGACAACAAATTGCAAAGTGACTTTCTTCTTTTGAAGTGGTGATTCTTTGTGGCTATAAGACATCTTGCAAACCAGATTGTGTTGTAACTGTTTTATAGTGGGTCTGGCAGACAAGTTGTAATGTTCTATAGGGGTGATTTTGGTCCCTTTTGTGTTAACATTGTTTATGTGGTTACCAATGTGAGTAGTTTGTTTAAGTAGTGTGTTGGGCTTGATCATCTCAATACAAGTGATGGAACTCATATGATAAAACATAGTGAAGTAAATTGTCTCAACATTCTTAAAAACATATCACTTCTGCAAACCATTAAAGGCAATTGAAAGATAAGCTTTTTTATTAACCATTCAAACCAAATTGAATGGTAAGAAGTAATTGAACAATAAACTCCACTGAAGCCCATTTAGTACACGTACAAATGTTTAAAATAACGTGCAATAAAGATACAGACTGTTTATTACCACAATCACATAAAGTGTATCCTTTTCTGAGAATTATCCTGGAAAGATATATAGGCATAAAGAGGGTTGAGTCAAGTCAAAAGTGAAAAGTCAGTTGAATACATTGTGCAAACCAGACTGAACAATAATGTTGTGGGTGCTTTTGAGTTGAATCGGAATATATAGACAGACATGGCGATTGTTGTCAATTCATGTTAGAAGATGTGTCTAAAGACTGAACTGGACCAGAAAGAGGCAGAATGGTTTGAAACTGACCCATATATGTAAAAGAAAGAAACAAAGGAGATTTGGCTTTTGTTAAATGGCTTGCAGGCAAGTTGCATTGCATACAAAGACAAAATTAGAAAAAGTGGGTTATGCATAGATTATAGTGACATAATTAACCCTTAGCTGTCCACTTATTCAACGCTTGTCAGCCACGTCAGGTCCAATTTATTTTCACACACGCCGTTTATTTTACATGTGCTGTTTACAATATTTTTTTCAGAGTAAAACAGGTTTAAAAGGCAGTGCATGGCAAAAGGACATCAGTATTGCATCTCCAGCCAAGCCCCACCCAGTGTTCGCTGTATTTTTCACATACCTCTTTATAGACGGGCATACTGATAAATCCTCTCCTGATCACTCGTTATCACCAAACTCCTCAATAATGCGATCCAAATCATTATTTATTACTATAACATCTCAAAAAGCTCTGCAAATGTCTGTGATATTCTTTGAGCGCTGGATGCGGAAGCAGCTATCTCCTTTGTATGTGTCCGTGTTATCTCTGTGGTGCATGGGGCTATGTGTATAACTTGGTCCTGTAGCCACACGTTTCCTTACATAAAACTGAAACCATGGTGTGTACCAGCTATATCAATGCAGCATAAGTAACTTGCTGCCTGCTGCTCTTAACTGACTTGTCAGAATTCCTGGCCATGTTAACACTAACACTGCCATAGCTGCTTTTTGAATGGCTTTTGCAATTCAAATTTAAGTATCTCCGCGTATGTGAATATCTCGTGTATGTCCATTCTTAAGTGTTACTAAATATTTGAATGAAATACCCATATGGTGTTTCAGCTAGAGAGTCGTAAAAAATAATAAGTTATAAGCACTTTTGCTTCTTCAACCGCCAGACCCGCAGTTTATGCGGCATATTGAAATCAACATAGTATAGCCGGCAATTTAGTCTGGGCTTTGTAATAAAATCAAAGTCATTGTGAAAGAACGTATTATAATCCTGTTAAGTGCTTGAAACACTGATGAAAGACATTCTACACATCATGTATTATTATTATTATTATTATTATTATTATTATTATTATATTATTATTACTCTGGTTGTGCATATATTATATTATTATTATTATATTATAAATTATGTACTACAGTTTCTCAGACAGAATGACTGCGGCACCTTGAGTGTGACGGTGCAAACATTTATTTTTTTTTTTTTAAATGTGTGTATTCTAAGCTCTCTGCCCAGATCAGTGATCATCAGTGTAAGACTTGCATTTTACAACATAATGAAGTACGGTGTGGACATACTGGAACAAATGGCATGGCTGTATTCTGTCAAAGGTGGTACTCACAGGTTGCCTGTGGCTGTTTTTTATAATGTTTTGGACCTGGCAGCCATCAACAATTTGGTTTTATACAAGAATGCACCAGTAACACAATCACTCGGAGGGACATTTTGCAGCTAGCCCTGGAGCGACGGCATAAACATTTTGATAAGAGACACGAAAGCCGGCTGGAAAATGTCCCACAACCTTCAGCCAGGGCTGTGCCCACTGGCACATGGAATAAAAGACAATTCCAGGTTGCTAAATGCAATAAAAACAGAACTTTTGATGTCTGCGCCTGCTGTGAAAAAGCAGTCTGCGGCAAATTCACTGGTACAGTTGAAAAGCGTGTTTTCTTCGTAGATTGTACTTAGAAAGCTGTAATAGAACTCCGAACAGAACTGTGTTTTACTCAAAGTTATTTTATATTTTTGTTTTGTGCTATTTATTTTTGTGCTATTTTGTTTTGTGCTATTTATAACTAGTTATTTATGTTTTATAATTTTATATGTGCATATAGCTTTCTACACCTGTTTACACAGATGTGATTGCATAAAGTTCATTTTATTACAGTTTTGCATGTTATGTATATGTGTCTGTTTTGGAAAAAATAAGAAAAAGGTTATTTTTCAATATAAATATGGTGTTTCTGCTCTGACAATGTTATGTATGATTGTATTATCCGATTTTTTTCATTTTCATATCAAAGCTGTTTTAAAATGGAGCTGCACATTTTGTGAGTGTGGAGGTTGTATGTAGTCCGAAATCTCTGCGGTTGTAGTGTTAAATTAATTATAAATTCAATTGCTAGAGAAGCAATTTTGTCCTTCTTGTAAAGTAGGCTTTTCAGATACTTAAGGTAGTAGATTAAGCTATATCAATTTAGTGGCAATATTCTGTTCTATTTGTTTTAATGGATTATCTCTGCACTGGTTTCTGTCTTTTTAAAACATAATGAACCTTTCCTTAACTTTCAGCACTTAAATTCAGATTCTAGTCAGGTGTTTTATTAATTACCTTTTCCAAGGGCTTATTGAGTTTAATCGATGTGACTACTGTAGTATGTACCTTAATTGTTTTCACTTTAAACAGACTTGTAGGACTCGAATCGCAATTTTTTTTGTGACTCTAACTCGAGTCACGGCTGCAGTTCTTTTTTATTTTCTACTACACAAATTATATTACAGTTATTAGGAAACCTGAGCACAATAATAACCCTCCCAACAAAACATTATCCAATCATTGGTTAGCCCTGTTGTCTTTGTAGCCATTCATAGTAAGAATATGAAATTGGAAGCTAATTAGTTTGCAGCGTAACACACACACACACACACACACAAATCCAACTGGTAAACACACATATTTTGCATTAAGTTCTATAAGGAATAAATGATGTCAGCATGGTAAACAAGTGAGTACTTATTTCTCTTTACTACTTTAAACTGTGTTCTAAGTTTAAGCACTGTAGAAATACATTTCTAAAACTGCACTCTTGAAAGATACGTAATGTAATTAAGTTTACTGAAAACAAAAACAAATGAAAAATAATAATCATATAAGTTATAATCATTATTTTAGAGCTTCTTAATTCATATCATAAAGTCTCTGTGTGATTAAATGTTCTGTGCTTTGCTTCTAATCTCCACTCGTTCTCAGCACACACCATCACTGTTTGCAAGAAATGTCAATGAATTCACCTGGCAAATTCAGTCGAAAATTGCCTACCGTCAAACAGGCAGATATATCAGACTGATCGTACAGGACTGACTGGTAGCAAAAAACAGAACGACAGAGTAACTTAATACCACTTCATTTACCAAATTGAAAATTATTTATTATGGATGCTAGAAAAACACATTAACAATACGCTGTGCATCGTCAACCTAGAAATTTGTCTTGTGTGAACTTCATGTTTTTTTGTTTTTTTTTCAATTATGAACCTACACAAAGGGGGAAATACCAGGGGTGGCAGGTTAACAGTGTTCACTTGCTCTCTGAACCCCCTCTCCCTTATTAATAAATTGCGCTTCCCTTCTTCTGGGTGATGTGCGTTTCAAGCGCAGGTCCGAAGAAGAGTTGGGTGAGATCTCCAATGGGTTATTATCGTTATTTTCACTGGATTGGATGGGCTGTCACTGACTTTTGGACCTATTATTAATTAGTATTATATGAATATTATTTATTATTATTATATTATTATAATAATATTATTATTCGGGGTTACATGATAATACCATGTGTAGTCTCAAAGTTTTCCTGTTTTGTTATGACTGTTGTTTATTGCTGTTCAAGTGTGTTGTCACACACACACACATTATATTATATATATATATATATATATATATATATATATAGATCTATATATATATATATATGTATCAAAATGGACTTAATAGAATGGCTCTGAACTCTGAATTATTTTTACTTTTTTTTTGTTCAAAGGATATTTTTCTTTAATGAGGTCTGTTGACCCATTGATGACCAAACTGGTGTGTATTATTGTTGGAATGCTCTGTGCAATGCCGATTGTGTTAACCTCTGCATTACCGAATGCTCTGTGCAATACTGATTGTGTTAATCTATGCAACACTGATTGTGCTGATGTCTGCAGTAGTGAATGCTTTAATCTCTGCTTACTCAATACTTTAAACTATGTTAATACTTTTTGTACTATATTACACATACCATACCATTTGCTATCTGAATTTTTGTGTTATTTGATTTGATTTCCTTCTTATTCTTTATCTCTGCATTATTGAATACTTTCTTATTCTTTGTCTCTGGATAATTGAATACTTTAATCTATGCAATACTGACTGTGTTAAACTCTGCAGTAGTGAATGCTTTAATCTCTGCTTACTCAATACTTTAAACTTTGTTTATACTGTTTGTACTCTATTACATATACCATACCATTTGCTATCTAGATTTTTGTGTTGTTATTTGATTTGATTTCCTTCTTATTCTTTATATGTGCTGTAAACGATCCTGACTTACCTTGCATTTTGCCTTGTGTATTATTTCATGGAAGTTAATTTATATTTTTGTCGCAAAATGCTTGTTATTGATGTTGCTCCAGGACTGTTACAGAATGGTGGCCTGTAGGGGAATACAGTGTTTTTTTCATTTACAACAATGTAGATGTGATATTGCTCATAGCTGTTTAACTGTGTTTTTATTTAATAATGTCTTTCTCTTGGAGGAGGAAGGTCCAAGGACCACCTTTTCTAATATGTCTGATGTTACCCTGACTCCTCATGTGACTAGAAGAGAACCAGGCGCAGAGATTTATTCCTTATCAGACCAGTTGTACATTAATCGCTCAGTGGTTAATGATCTGGAAGACAGGGTTGTTGATTATCCTCCCGTTTTTTCAGAGACAGAAAACATAAGACACAATTACACAATTAACCACGTGTAAGGATGGCATAGTGGAAGAAGGTAAATTGGCTCATGAAAGGGATAAACACATATTAAACAAAATTATAAAAATTATGAAATTATATTAAACAGGTTTGAGAGGGTATCTTGAATTAGCTTTAGAATTGCTAGAAAAAAGAACAGTCATGTTTAAAGAGACAGGACGAAGATTGGTAAAATGAGTTGAAGCGCCAGTTTCGACCCACCAGTACCAGTTTCGACCGGTACCTACCAATGATTCCATAGTGAGGCTTTCCCTAGGGTCAGGTCTGTCTGTAAAACATTCAGTTAGCCTAGAGATTTAGTTTTCCCACAGTTTGGAGATTCTGAAAATAACAGTGATATGTTGGGTTTCAATGGGCAGCTTCTTGGCTCTCTGTCCAATGGAAGACCAGGAAATTGTCGTTACCCTGTCTTCCGTTTTGAAAGGTTTGGATAGAAGTTGGTGGTTAGCTGAGAAAGGAAACACTCATAACTTGAGTGGTTTTTGTGATATATTTCTGGCTGCCTTTCTTCCTACTGACTACTTATCAAAATTAGAAGATCATCTGAGAGGTATGATACAAACACCAGGTCAAAATATTAGCTTTTTTGCATATTACTATAGAGCACTGTGTTTAAAATGGAAGTATGATATTGCTGAAACTGAAGTGGTATGTAGGATCATGAATAACTGCAATCCTAACCTAGCCAGCTGTGTGAGAGGTTCTGTGAAAAAAGTGGACGAGGTTGAGAGGGTAGGCACGATGGCGGAAAGGGATTGGGCTGCTCCGAAGCGATACTGGACCAAAATTAACAACCAAACAAGCAGAGAAAAAACAACGAAGAACATAAAAGGGAGCCATGCAAAAGCTTCAGCTGAGATGAGCATTGTACAGTGTTTGCATACTTCTGAACCTTTCTGCCACTCTGGGAATTCTATGTCCTTACTGTTGGTACCTATTGAAGTAAGGGGAGTTAAGAGGACCAAAGGAGACTGTATGTCCTTGCCCAGAACAAACCTTTGTTTTAATCACACTAGGCCCATGGGAAAACTCGACTCACCTATCTTTGGAATTAGATTTTCTGGTCAGTAAACACCTCCATCATGTATGACCAACATCTTGCTTTCCCCCTAATTTAGTAATTGACTTTCTCAGCAGGACTGGAACACTGATCAATCTGCAAGATTACACATATGGAATGAGGCAAGAAGGATTTGTATTTTTTTCCTTTCCTCAAACCGGAGCCAAGATTATTTCCATGGCCATTCCATCAGCCAACTATACCAACCAATTCACATGGTCAGCTTTACATGGCAGTTACAACTCGAGTGGTTTAAATTTATAGTAGTCCAGTGGCAGAGAACATCATCGAGGTTGTAGGAAATCCATAAGTTGTTACTCGTCTTAATTCCTGGCCCACAGTTTGTGTTTTCAGTCTGGGGTAAACCAAAGTAACTGAAAACAGGATACATACTGGTGATGAAATACCAGTTCAAAGCAAGGCTTACTGAGTTTATCCTCTCAAAATATTACTCATTGAACACCATTTAAAACAAATGACAGGCAGATGGAATTGTCGAACCATCCTATTCTTCCAGGTCAGCTCCAGTGGTTCTTATTAAGAATTCTGATGGATCCTATCACTTCTGCATAGATTACCAAGGGATCAATGCAAAAGCACAACTCGATGCATATCCGATGCCCCATGTGCATGACTTCTTGGAAACCCTGAAGGGAACCACCATTTTCAGTATATTTGATCAAAAGTCTGGCTATTGGCAGGTAGCCAGGGAAAAGAAGAGTAATGAGAAAAACACATTCAGCACACCATTTGGATTATACCAGTTTAAAGTAATGCCTTTTGGTCTGAAAAACTCAGCAACCACATTTCAGATATTAATGGAGAAGGTTTTGGCTGAATTGAGGGGGGAAAAATGCTTCATCTACATGGATGACATTAGCATAATTCTCCAAATAGGAGAATGCATCTTCAAGATCTAAATGACATCTTCAAAAAACTATTAGAGGCACACTTGACTCTCAACATCAAGAAATGTCTCTTCTTCAAAAGTAAATTTAAGACTTCCAAGTGGTGCATCCAGAAAAAAGTGCTCCGCAGGGAGTGGAGGATGCGCCCTATAGCCTGGAGATTACAGGTTTGAATCCAGGCTATGTCATTGCCAACCATGACAGGGGGTTCCTAGGGGATGACGCACAATTGGTAGAGGGCTGCCCGGGTAGGGATTGATTAGGTCGGCAGGGCAATCCACAGTTCATCGCACTCCAGTGACCCCTGTGGCTGATAGGGCACCTGTGGGTCTGCAGTTCTAGTTATAATACGGTTCTAGTATTAATATCTGCTTACTCAATGCTTTAACCCTTTGCGGTCCTATGTCGGACATGGTCGACATCGTGAAAATCCCTTTCCGGTCCATGCCAAAAACCATGACCTAACACAGCATGTGTTGCATTTAAGCCGGAAAAAGCCGAGACGAGGCGTTCAATAAGTGCCTCTGATCGGAAAGAAGGCGGAGACAGACGAATAGACCATATACAGGCTGAGCAAAGCCAAACTGAACAGACGGAGACTGAGAGTGAGAATGGCGCAGAGAAAGTCAAGGCAGACTGAAGAACGTGCACAGATGATGGATGAGGCAGAAAGTACAGACGAAAGCAGTTTGGATGATGATTTTGATCAATCTAGTGAAGAGGAAGTAAACGGTTCTCTTACTGAGGACTCTGAGGAAAATGACCACGAACCAGACGCGCAGCCGGAGGGGGAATGGAGACACACATCGATAAGTGCAGATGCTTTCACAAAACTCCCATTTACTGTGGTAAATAGGGGATATCAAGGGCGTACTACTTTGAGGACTGCACTGGAGTTTTTACAACTTTTTTTCATGAACGCTTTGTTTACTGAAATTGTAAATGAAGCCAATAGCTATGCGACTGTAAAACTAACAGGACCGCTGCGTCATAATTCTATTTGAAACTCAAAAGGTCGGGAATGTGGTCAGCTACATATGCATTGATGAGAGCACCGTTGGCTTCAAAGGAAGGATTATCTTCAAGTGCTACAATCCTCAGAAGCCTACCAAGTGGGGTACTTCCATGCGTGTGTTTGTTTTAGCTGACTGTGAAACTGGTTATGTCTCTGCTATTGTTCCTTACTTTGGTAGCCCAACAACAGACTCCAGGTTGAGACCTGACATGCCATTTTCATCAAGAATTGTTCTTCACCTGTGTGAAACATTGCTGCAGACAACAAATGGAAATGGCTTTAATTTGTTTACAGACATATTTTACACAGGTTACGACCTGGCCATGGAACTGCTAAAAATAAAAATCCACCTTACTGGAACAATAATGGCCAACAGAAGAGGATTGCCAGTACCAGTGAAGCAAGGGCTCAAACTAAAAAAAAAAAGTGAGACAATCTCATTCAGCAAGGACAATAAGGTCATGGTGCTCGGATGGAAGGACAAAAGACTAGTGCTCATGATGAGCACCTTCCATGGCAGTGACTGTGAGAAGGTACAGCGCACTATCAAGAGAGGAGCAATTGAAGAGCTGGACAAGCCTTCAGTTACCTGTGATTACACCAGCAAGATGGGTGCAGTGGACCGGGCGGATCACTACTGTGCCAGCTATGCTTTCACAAGAAAGTCTCTGAAGTGGTGGAAGATGATGTTCTTTTGGCTGCTGGAAGTAGTAATTGTGAACAGTGCTATCCTGTTCAATTTGGTGAAGGTGGAAACCTGTTCATCATAAAACCTTCAGGAAAGCCTTACTGATACAACTGGTGGGAGATGTGCGCAACCCTATCTCAAGAAAACTTGGTCGTCCATCATCAACAGACAGAGAAGAAAGGCTGAATGGAAAGCCACATTTCATTTCCAAAACTGAATCAAAGAGCACCAAAGACTGTGCAGTAACAGAAAGACAAAAGGGGGGAGGAGAGAGACTGTATGGTTCTGCAAAACATGTTCTAAGTCAGCCGGGGTTACACCCTGGTGACTGTTTTGAATGATACCATTCCATGGACACATACAGATAATTTCTGTCACTAAATGCCTTTTTTGTTTGCAAACCTTGACTGGTGTAAATAGTTATAGCATTGATGAAAAATAGTTTTTAGTTCATTTTTGTTTTTTTGTTTGTATCTAACAAACATCATATTGATTTTGTAAAAAGTTTTGTACCTGGTCTGATTATAAGACTTCCAGGTAATATAATTCAAGCAACACTGTAATTTGTGTAAAACATTTTGTCAATGTTCGTCTGATATATATATATATATATATATATATATATATATATATATATATATATATATATATATATATATATATATGAATCTGACAGCCGCAGAATAAATGGACTGCAAATGGTTAAACTGGTTTATACTGCCTGTACTATATTATATATACCTTTTTAGCTTTCTGGATTTTTGTGTTGTTATTTGATTTTATTTCCTTCTTATTCTTTTATATGTGCTCTAAACAATCTTGCATTTTTCTTGGACCTGTTGCGCAATCATATTGCCTTGGGTTTCTGTATTATTTCAGGACAGTTAATTTATATTTCCGTCATAAAATACTCATTGTTGACGATGCTCCAGGATTGTGAATGTTACAAGGAACACGATGGGGTTTATACCTGCTGGGAATGTAAGAACTCACAAGGTGCTTGGATAAAATACAGGATAATTTGTAGCAGCACCAACCCAAGGACAATCGTTAGGATAACCCTTCAGGACAGATACATGAATACCATCACAGGGTTTCCTGACCAATTACCAGGCCCAGAAGATGGTCTTTTAATGCAGAGAACTGTCTGGGACTTGATTAATATGGTCACTTGGTGAAATTAAATGTCAGGTTATTGGGAAATAATGAACACGCACTGTGAGAAACAGTAAAGCAGTTGACTGCTGAAGTATACCCGGGAAGGTTATGGCAATCATATCATAACCATAGTACAAAGATAGTAAGAAAAACTAGAAAGAAAAGTTTTTTTAACAAACTAGCAGGTTGTTTTGCAGTATGTAATTCAGTTAAAGTTTAATTGGATATCTGGGATGACCATTCCTTTGAGGGATGGGCCCATGAAAAAGAAGCACATGGTAGTTCCCAACTAAGCAAAGGTATTATTAAGGAAGCAGATGATCAACTGAACATCACCAATAAAAGGAGTAATCTCGCAACTTGTTCAAAGCATTAACTGAAGATTTTGTGATACTTTAGGACAAAACATGTATGATCACCCTCAAGATTTAATGACTGATATTTTGACCAAAAATATACCATGTCCAGTAAAGGAAGTGCTTGAAGACCAGTTCGGGATATTATGTTAAACGTATTGTAACAGGGGGTGATCTGTGCTGACTCTGCTGGCGTGTTCATAGTGCTGCAGAAAGAGGGCAGCGGTTGTTCAACACCCGCCCCGTGTTCACAGCAGTGACATAGAGAGGTGGGACAGAGGGTGAGTGGCTTTCCCTCTCTCTGAGTGGCCGAGAGGCAGGTCTTGGGGGAATTGTTAGCCCTATAAAATAACACTCTGCTGTTCCCTCAGGTCGGCCCTTTTAGACATGCTGTGTGTACGGAAGCGCTGTTCCGGGACTACGAACAGCAGGGAGAAACCAACTCAGGAGGAACGAGAGAGTCGGAAACATTTGGCAGGACCCCGAAGTACTGTGTGTGTAGAAGGCTGAGGGAGCGGGGAGTGTAGGACACTGACCCGGGTCGTGTGGGTGGTGATGACCGGGGTAAAGCTGCGAAGTGCAGCATCTTTTGTTTGTAGTTTTATTACAGTGTTTTATTTTACCTTTTTCTTTCTCCTTTTGCTTTTCCATGTATTATTTCAGCACCTGCAAGTGTGCCCACAACTGTCTCAAGTACCAGGATTGGTATTTCCATGGTCCTGTCTATCATTGTTGATAGAGGCCACGGACAACAGCGCCCTCTGCGGGCTAAAACAAATCACTGATGAGAGTCAGGAAAGAAATAAAACTGGGCACCTGTGTGGTGTTTCAATTACACCTGTCTGTCTCCTGTGTGTCAGAATTACCCACCACCCTTCCACACTTATGTTAAAAGTATTTTTGATTGAAGGACCTGCAGGTAAAGGATATATGTTAGAAATGGCTATAATTATTAATAAGGGTGACTGGTATTAGAGGGTGCGTAAAATAATTCCATTGGCAACAGTAGTGGGAAATAAGGTTCTACGCACTATAGATGCCAGATGTGTAGGTTAAAAAAAATGTATGTATAACAAACCCATGCCTGAAACAAATGGCGAGAAATAAGAGGAGGAAGATAAAACCACGACACCTGTAACTACACAATGTCCTGATATTTGAAAGCAAGGGGCAAATAACACATCAGTATGTCTTTTGGGTAACTTAGGTTGATGTGAATGTGTATTTGTGTATCTTTGATGTAGAGCTTGGGGAAGCTACAGGCAATGGCATCAAGTTATATGAAGTAAAGCCATTACATGGGTATAATGAGGTGGCTTATGAAGGGAACAATACTTGGTGCTATACCATTAATGAGGACAAGGTAACAACTCATTTCCTCGAGTGCCCCTTAAGAAATAACACAGATTATATACAAATCAATCAAACTGTATTAAGGAAAGAAACACCTACCATACACGCCTGGGTCAATTGAGCTAAATATGTCTATTCAACATCCTCTGAGTATACAATTACAGAAGGCAGCTAAGAAGGTGCTAATGTATGCCAATACCAGGTAAAACACATATCAAACAATGTCTCTGTCCTTAATGACTCTGCATGGGTTGGTGGGTTCATATTGAGATTATATTTTTAAAGGGTGTGTTTTGGCTTCATTGCTAATTTGCTTCATATCCATATGCATGTTTATTTACCTTAAGGAACTGCTTAGAAAACAAAGGCAAGAACTGGTGAATATGAGAAGTGCAATATTCAGCTTTACTGAAAACAAGATAATATTGACTTGCTGATTGAAGTTGTGTATATACAGTGAACTCCAAAAGTATTCAGACAGTGACACTTTTTTTGTTTGTTTTGGCTCTGTATTCCAGCACTTTGGATTTGAAATGATACAGTGCAGACTGTCAGCTTTAATTTGAGGGTATTTACATCCATATCGGTTGAACCGTTTAGAAATTACAGCACATTTTGTACAAAGTCCCCCCATTTTAGGGTACCAAAAATATTTGGACAGATTAACATCATGTACAATAAAGTAGTCATGTTTAGTACTTGGTCGCATATCCTTTGCATGCAATGATTGCCTGAAGTCTGTGACTCATAGACATCACCAGACGCTGGGTATCTTCCCTGGTGATGCTCTGCCAGGCCTGTACTGCAGCCATCTTCAGTTCCTGCTTGTTTCGGGGGCTGGTGTGAATTCAGATAATTTGCAATTATGGGGTGACAGTGGTGTAAAGTATGTTTTGATATATTTTTTTGCTACAGAGACAGATATTATTAGTTGATTCAAGTTTCTTATGGTTAGGGTTAAACTCCTAAAAAAAACAGTGAGTGGACTCTATAGGTTTAACCAAAGTTAAGCAAAGGTGCACATTTTCCTACCTGCAAGGGGTTTTGTGACTCCAGGCCCTAGTGGGATCCAGGGCCAGTGAAGTCAATTTTACACCTAAAAAGATGAAGACATTGATCTACAGAATTATTTGGGGGGCCGGGTCCATGAAAAATCATACTGTTAGTTGGATGGGAAAATCTTTATTTTCATTTAAATAATGATACTATGTGGAGATTGGAACTAAGCTTTAAGCTACTAATAATCAGTATAATAATTATAATTAATAGTGGTGCATATGCTGTCACTGTTGGGTAGAAGGTTCCCAGCCCAGAATAAAGAAAAAAAGACTCTCTAAACTAGGAGGTTTATCTTTGCCTGTTCTTGAGAAATAGTATTTGGCTGTAAGGCTACCGGTGCAATACTGCATTTTAAAAAATGTTAATGCAGAATGTACCCACCACATGAAACCATTTGGGAAAATAATCTGACTAGTCACATCTCCTGGTCCTCAAAAAATGGTTTAAATATTTAAAATAAATAGTTTTTTCATACACTAATTGTCTGGTATAATGTTTACATTTTTTTAGGATTCGACAATAATTACTTACATTTGGAGAACAAAGATATTTTGTCTACAATATAGAAAGTATGGCGTCAACACACTGCAGGACATCTCATGATCGCACACTGTTATCCTTTGACAAGTACAGTCAAGCACAATACAGTAGCAAAGGTACTCAAAAGAAGGTACTCAATTTTTTCCTTAAAATGACCAAAATATAGCCTACACACTAAAAGCATACATCCAACTGAAGAATTGCTGCATGCCAAGCCAGATAGAATCTTCAACATTTTCAATTTTCAATATTTTAAAATCTAATAACAACATATTTAAAACACAAAATAAAACATGATTAACATGTTTAAAGAGGATCAGAGCAGGATGATTGGAAACATGTTAATACTATTAGAACATCTTCATGTAAACTAACTGATAAAAAATTGAGGGGGTTATGCCTTAATTAAATAATTTAAATAACACTGGCTTAAAACATAAAAAGAGCAAAATGTGTACAACGGTTAAAATCAAACACAATCACCCATCTCAACAGCACTCATTACAATACATAATGCATTTCTAAAAATAATGAAAGAATAAATAAATATTTAAATATTTAAATAAATAAATAAATAAATCCATGTCACAAATTTTGGGGTGATGTGAATGGCAGCCAGCTTTCTCACATCTTGCTTCTCGACAGTGAGATTCAATATTGATTCAGCTCCTCAAACACCATCTGCTGCCACGCTGAAGAGCTATGTTTGTAATGGGACTGGACTACACTTCTGCATTACCTGAATCTTAAACGTGCACAAGACATCTACTATTAAGTTACATTATATGTATTAGTCTAACATTAACCATACATGTAATATGTTGAACGATTATGCGTTGCTCAAGTGAAATTCTAAATGGTTTTATTTTTTTTATAACGGGGCAGCAATGGCCCAAAGGTGGCGACCAGCTGTTGGGGTGGGAGGTTCTCCTCCCACCCCAACAGCTATAGTTGCCAAAGCAATCCTGGCAACCGCCTGGCTGTCTGTGGGAGTGGTCTCCTGACCTTCCCCCCCCATCTCTGTAGCCGGCTTTTCCATCTTGTGGGGCTCCAGGCAAAGTGGAGCCGGCAGCGGCCCCAGGCGAGGCAGTTCTGGCGACCCCAGGCAAAACAGAGCCGGAAACCCCAGGTGACGACAGTAGCAGCGGACCTTCAGGAGGTGATGGCAGCAGCAGTGGACCCTCGGGAGGCGACAGCAGCAGCAGCGGACCCTCGGGTGGCGAACTCGGGAGGGGAGCCCCTGGCCATAGAGGCAGCAGCGGGAGCTCCACTTCTCCCTCATACCCTGTAATTGGTGGCTCTCCAGGCGATGCGGAGCAGCATGCAACCCCATGGCTATGCGGAGCAGCAGGCAATAACAGGCGATGAAAAGCGGGCATCCTTGGGCGGAGCGAGACGGGCATTCTTGGGCAGTAGAGACGGAACTAGCAGGTATACACCCTCTGCTGGTGGAGGTGGGAGCTGCAAGCAGTCCTCCCATGGCAGTGGAGACGGAACTAGGAGGTATTTACCCTTTGCTGGTGGAGGTGGCAGTGGCAGAGGCAGCTCTTGCTGCTCTACTCCTGCCGGTGAAGGTGGTGGAGGCAGAGGCAGCTCCTGCGGCTCCGCTCCTGGTGGTGGAAGCGGTGGAGGTGGGAGCAACATGTAGTCTCTTAGCGACGAAGGTGGGAGCAGCATGTAGTCTTGAGCGAGCAGGGTTTCTTCCTCCTACGCTGGATGCTCGGGCTCCTCCCTCTCCTGCCATAGAGGGGGTTGGTCGGGTGCTACATGCCCGACCTCACCAACAGCAATGCACCACTCCTCGCCCTACAGGCAGGTGAGTTAGACGTCTGGCGTGGAAGAGACAGCTCAGGACCTGCGACCGGCCTTGCACTGCTGCTGATGCACTGGCTGCACTCCTTATGTTTCTCAAATAGAGGTAATTATGTGGAATTACTTTCATGACAGCGTGTTACGTAATCACTTGTCAGCACAGTATTCACTAGTACTTCTAACAAGATCGACATTATCTCTGCGGTGTCTCAGGTTGTGCAAGATGAAATAAAAGTAGAAGTAAAGGAAGCCAAGTACGTAGCTGTAATGGTTGATGAAACAAATGACACTGGAAACACAGCTCAGCTGTCTTGTGTTTTCAGGTATGTGACTGACCTTGGCCCAAAGGAACGTTTTCTAAATTTTGTGAATGTGACGGAAAATAAACGTGCATCTGACATCTCAGATTTAGTGTTTCGTTTACTGAAGGAATTTGAATGTTCCAACAAATTAGTTGCCTAGTGCTATGATGGGGCTTCAGTTATGGCATCCGAGCTTAATGGTGTGCAAGCACGTGTGAAACGATCTATACCACAGGCACTTTTTGTTCATTGGTATGTTCATGCACTGAATTTAGTGTTGTCCCAAAGCACTTCAAAAATCAGACAGTGCAAGATATTTTTTAGCAATCGTGAGGATTGGCAACATCTTATGTGATGAAATCTGCCAAAGACGACTGCCACGGGTGGCACCTACACGCTGGAATTTCTCTAATCGGCTAGTGTGTACAGTGTATGAAAAAAAGCACGAGTTGAACAACCTTTTTGAGCACATTTTGGAGAATCTAGAAAAGTCTGACAGTGATGCTGTACATTCTGCTAGTGGATTTATTTCTCACCTGCACAATTTTGAGTTCTGTTTTCTGCTGGAGGCATTTAATGCAGTTTTTACATTCTCTGATGTGCTTTTCCAAATACTGCAAAAAATGCTTCAATGTAATTGTCTGTCTGAACAGATTAGCAAAATATTGCCAGAAAATTGCTTTAGAGAAGGAGAATTTTGATCGTGTATATGAGAAAACTGTCAGTGATGTCAGGCCCTCCTCTAAAAGACAGCGGCTAGATGGCAGTGAAGATTTGAAATCTTGTTACAAGCGGCTGTACTTTGAAATCAAGGACAATATTCAAGATCAGTTAACCATCTGTTTCAAAGATTACGAGAGATTATCCTTTCTCTCACTGCTCGACTCACAAAAGGTTTGGTGCTTACAAGAAGAATTTCCCTGAAACAGCCCTTTTAAATCTACAGCAAACGAATGGGGAGCATTTTGATGCAGTGAGGCTCAAAAACGAACTGATTGTCATCTATTCAATGACGCATTTCCAAGGAAAGCATCTTGATTATCTAATTGAACTTCAATTTCTCCATAACAATGGACTCAAAGACAGCATGCCTGAATTGTATGCCTTGACCTGCCTGATTCTGATCATTCCCGTTTCTGAGGCTTCAGCAGAAATATTTTTTTCTGCCCTCAAACGGATCAAGAGTTATTCCAGAAATACCACTGGACAAGATCGACTGACATCCTTGGTGACTATTTCTATTGAAAACGAACTACTTCTTTGAAATTGAAAGACAAATTCTACAATGACGTGATCAATAACTTTGTGAAGAATGGATTTTGTGTACAAGTAATCCGGTGAGTAACCTTTTACATTTGTATAATTCGCAAAGTGCAAAATGCATAAAGTTAAACAATGTTTGTGTCTATCTAATTAACAATTGAATGTAGCTCTGTTATTATTATTTTTTTGTATCCATAATATGTGCATAATGCAATGTCAAAACAACACAGAAATGGGGGGGGGGGGGGGGGGGGGGGGGGGGGGGGGGGGGGGGGGGGGGGGCAGGTTGCAATGACTCTGCTTCTCCAGTCAATTTTGTCACGGCACGCCACTGAACTTGCAGTCTATAAAAACAATAAGTGACACTTTATAAGATGCAAATACTATAAAATCAGGAATTACAGTTTAATCAATCAATTCAAATATTTGCATCTGGATATTTGAGAATTCTAACAGTGACACACAAGCAAATATGAGGCAATTAAGTTAATTCTTCCAAACTTTTAACTGTGAACCATCACTCAACTCCAAAAGCATGCACCCAACCTGTACATTTAGTGTTGGTGCCTTCCAAGGAAGATAATCATATTGACACCACTGCCAGGGTAGTTTCTATTTGCATTACTTAAACAGTTACAGTATTTAGATCCACCCCCACTTAGACCAAGTGAACATACTGCAATATCTTCCAGTGTTTATTTATGCCATGTACTGTATGGTGAGTTTACAATACAGTATAAGCGCCATTTTACCCAGAGAAAAGGAGAATTTTACTGCGGTCTGTTTTGCGGGCCTATTAGCAATTCCAAAGATGTTAAATATAACCAGTATCCCGATTGCTGTATAAGTAAGGGATAACACACAACATATTGTTCAGGTTTGGAGAAAAAAATAGTCCATCAGACACGGTTAAACTGGAGATTTTCATCATTTCCAACAATAAATACAATAATAGAATACAATTTTATCCCAGCCAGGATCAAAAGAATTAATTGTAGCCCTGCATAAAGCTAGGCCACGATGGGGGACAACTAGTCGAAATAGCTGAAATAACATTAAAACACGGCTAAAAACTTAGTAACTGATATATATATATATATATATATATATATATATATATATATATATATATATATATATATATATATATACACATACAGCTTTTATTGAACAAGATCAAGAAAAACAAGTAATAAGGCACAATAGAGTAGTAATAAAAGACTATACTCAGGCTCTCCATTGCGAGTTTAATACACTGTGTATTGACAATGTATTAATCAAACTGTAAATAGACAAAAATAAGTTCCGTTGTACATTAAACTATATCTATGTTTAAAACCCTCCAGCAGCCAATCAGCACGCAGCATCAGAACATTCAGTTTTATAAATATAATTACAGAACAAGGGGCTGACAAGAAGTGGTGGATAAATGAAAGAACCAACAGTACACTCCTAGTTGCTCTATCCAAGGAGCACAAGGATCATTCACTTTTATTACCCATGCTGCTGTCATACCTCACTGTGGGAATTATTGTCCACAGGCACTAATTATAAAAGGCAAGCTAAGATGGCAAGGATAACAAATGTTCAGAAAAAAAAAAAAGTTTTGCACTTGCTCAAAGTAGGACAAGAAGGGATGTGGTTAGTCTCAGTTGGATTCTAGCTTATTTTTAAAATAGGTTTTCTAGAACAGCAGGCCACAGTCTCCAATCCCTTCTCATCCGACACAATGTCAGATGCATTACTTCCTATTTTAGGCTCATCTCCATTACTGTTTACAGATGCCCTGGAAAAAAAATCACTGTGCTGCCTGCATGCAAGTCAGACAGGTGAGCTTACATATTTCATTAGTTTCTGAAGATCGAGGCCATCCTCAGAAATCTTTTTTATATATTGTGGTGAAGTGGTTAAAAACACACATGGAAGTTTAAGACTGGACAAGACAGTTGAAAACTACGAATGAGTAAGACCTTTGTTCTAAACCGTACACTGTGTATGAACATCTGTCAGGGATTATTGTGTGTGACATGACCTACGACTGTGTGCTTATTTTCAGGAACAACAAATACCACTGTTTAGTCAGTGCTCAAACAAGAGCTAGGTTTATTTGTTTGTTTATTCATTCATTTTGGACTTTTGTTTCTTTACTCCCGTGTGGGAAAAATAAAAGGAACCACTTGATTTGCAAATGTAACAAGAGTCTCCAGCCTGGTTCTTTGTCACAAGCCTGGCACACTATCAAAATATATACTGGCTTAATATTGTTTTTCAAAGTTCTCCAAAGTAAATGGATAAACTTTTTCAGGAGTTCAAGACATGTATAGCAGTTTCCGCATGGATTCTTAATAATTGCGAGATGCTTTTCTTACAGTATGGACATTAATGTTTTATTTCTACACATGCCTGAAAACAATAGGCGTTATTTTATATTTTTAAAATAAGTCCTAGCCATACATTTTACTAAAGTGATGCTTTCTTTCCATCCTAGGTCAAAGCACTGTGGTAAACTTTGTCTCCCAGGTCATTGTCACGATAACAGAAAAACCCATCATCCAATGTGAATAAACTGTTACACAGTTATTGAATTATGTACCAACTTGGTTTATGTAGAAACTTCCTCTGTTTTTGCCCTTCTCAGAGTAGGAGTAGAATCAATGGTTCTATTTATCTTCAGAGACATCTGTTTAATGGAAATAGGTTGAGCATGCCATATTTTGCAAGTCACAATGCAGATTCTTATTTCCTTGGAAAATGTATTTGGGAGTCTAGAGTAAATAGCTTTCTATAAATTACCACATACATGTCTATAAATAGGTCTACTGATTTTTTGTGTTTTACCTCAGTTTTTCTACATGCCTTAAAAATGCAATTGATCCCAGTTAAGCCATTCCTGTATCCCAATCACAATTGTGAAACACGTTGGCAGTAAAATGTATTTAAGGCCACATAAGAACCTTTTTTTTATTTTATTGTGTTACATGTTCCCATGTGATGCTACAACTCCTTATGTAAGGTGTGTGTATGCAGTATTACATTATGCAGTCTAAATTCAAACAGTTAAAATTTTTTATATTTTTTTTTACATTTTGACCACTTTTGCAGGATCAATAGTAAAAAAAAAAAGTAATTTACTAATAGCAATAGTTTCTATGTCTTGGGAAAAAAAGACCTAAACATAAGGCCACTCAGAACTACATTTCCCACCATCCTCCTGCTCACAAATGTTAATCAAATAAATCACTAAATTAAGCACTATATATAAATAAATGTACATAAACCGGGAATTAATATGAAAAACACATCAGGCGTACAAAAATGGTCTGTTTTGATCAGAGGGTGAGTATTAACTGAGTATGAACTGCAGTATTACATTATGCAGTCTAATTATTCAAACAGTGCTAAAATCCAGAGTTTTATCGCATATTATTATTATTATTATTATTATTATTATTATTATTATTATTATTATTAATTTCTTTATTTCTTAGCAGATGACCCATTCCCTAGCATTACTAGCATATGCTTGCATTGTTATTTATCTGGGCCCTACCTCCTCTGCACTAGATCCAGCACGAGTAGCAGAAGCAGACTTCGTATGTACAGGATGCTTTATTTTCATGTGCTTTAACATTGTTCCCGTACTGCCACTGTAACGAAGTTCTGCAGACTAGCTGTTATTTGCTGATACCCTCTTGTTCTTAGTATTTGACTGGAACATTTTTGACAACGTTTAAAAGATTAAGCAACATTTAAAACGTTTGACTTTACTAGTGTTTAAACATTTAAACGATTAACACCCCTAGTCTGGAGGTACTGTAGGGTAGAGTGAAGACTAAGCAGCACCCTGGAATTATAGAATTTGATATCAAAGCAATCTATTTTCAAATACTTGTTATATTCACAGCAAACTGACTTTATTCCAAGTAAAGTATCACATTAATTGAAAGAAAGACTTTTGCAGGATCAATAGTAAAAAAAAAAAGTAATTTACTAATAGCAATAGTTTCTACAGGTCTTGGGAAAAAAAGACCAAAACTACATATTACAAAGTAAACATAAGATGTAAGCAATCCTATCTTTAAAAAAAACAAACAGACAACGTATGTAAACAGGAAATGAAGTTTAAGAAAAAGAAAATACGAAACATGAAGTTATTTTTGAATGCTTCAATTTGCTTTTATGTATTAAAAAAGAGGTTATAAATATTTCAGCAATGTCCCTTCCTGGGTTATAAATGCAAACAAACTGGGTCAACATAAAAAAATTGGGGCAATAAGTCATATCGGAGCATTAAGCCCCTTTCACACTGGCACTCCTACACAGGTCCAGAACCGTGTCCTGGCTACCCGGGTCACAATCTTGCGTAGTGTGAAACCACAACCTGTGTCGGAGCTGGGTTAACCCGGGTCCCAGCGAGCCTCATCAGGATCTGGGTTGACAAGCTTTGACCCGGGCTGAGTAAGACAAAATTCTTGACGGCCGTTCGTGAGCCGACGCAATAAGAAACAGCCACGCCTGCATGAAGGTTTCACTTCTTCAAGGAACGTTTCTGTTTATTCTGTTTAGCCATATTTCTGTTGATTGTGACACACAGCATGAGCCAGACTGCAGCTGGGATGAAGAAACATTTTCTCTAATCAACATTTGAGCTGACGGTTCAATCCAGAGAAGCTTGGATGGAAGCGTCAGTAACAAGCTGCTTTTGGGGCAATGATACCTATATTGTGCACTTGCGTCTGTCACACAGGTCAACCCTGCTTTATCAAAAGCAGTGTTAAATCGTGTACCTGACCCTCATGACACCGGGTCCTGACCTGGGTAGATTCTGACCCAGGTAGAGCATGCCAGCATGAAAGGAGCTTTAGATGTTCAAATATGTAGTTTGACAACAATGAAGCAAAAAGGCCAAGGGATGTTGGCTATGTAACATACAGAAATCACAGAACTCACAGGACTTTGTGGGAAGAAAAAAAACAGATCAGCAATTTAAAAGAGATTAAGTTGGATACAGATTAAGTCAACAACTTTACATTGTAAAATTGCACACCAATACACCAAAAAAGTTAATATTCACACAGAAAATACTCTAGTGCAAAGTTCACACCATGTATCAACTTATTGTTAATGGGGGAAAAAAAAACTGCTTATGTAACTTAGCACTGTAAATATTGTCATTTTAAGGCATCTCTTACAAATGAGACTGCCTGTATGTCCACAAAGATGGACATATTACGGTAAGCAAGTATCTGATTAATGATAAACAAAATACTGTACATTTCAAACCCATCATTTGACATCTTCTGAATTTATGTTTCAAAATCCCTATACCGTAAATAAAGTTTGTTTTGGGATCTAAAAAAAAATATATGTATATAGGCATAAAAAACATTATATTTACAGGACAGAAATGTATGAGTTTTACTTGGGTTTCCAACACACACAAAATACAAGGCAGTTGGTAAGAAACTTTCCAAATAAAATAACCTTAAAATGTACCTTAGACAGAAGTTGTTTTTCAGTGCCTGGGCTCACTGGAAGGGAATGGACGCTGCTGGCAGGACTCATTTCTGTGCTTTGCTAAAAAAAAAAGGAATTAAGAAAAATTATTGTTTGTTGAATCAAGTAGGCTATTACAGCTAGAAGTAGCAAAAGATGCAAAAGGGCACTTAGTGTCAAGGATAAGATGTAATAAAGGATCTCAATGGTACCTCTTCAAAGTAGCCCAATTGATCACCCTGCTATATAAAGTTAAAGGTGAAAACTGTCTAATAAAAATAAAATTACAGTAATCTGTGCAGGGTCGTCATAGTTGTTTAAATATCTACGTTACATCAACGGTTTATCAGATTATACCAAAGTACAATATGGAGGGTATGATTTTATGCTAAAAGTTTTGAGAAAATTGGTTCAAAATGCAAGGCAGTAACCATGTTCACCAAGTATAGTGTGACAGACATACATACTGACACAATCAGTGCATAAGGGGCTACATTTTGAATGAGGATTCACAAATATATACCCACACTAAAATTAAGTCAACAAGTATTAATGATTGCATTTGTGGATCAGGTATATTTATTATCCCATAAGCAATTATCCAGTATTTTAGACTTAGCAAAGCTGCAACTTCTTATACTGTATTCAACAGATTATTATCCTATACATCACTTTTATTCCTAACCCCCAGCATGTGCAAACTGTCTATTCCGTGCAGCAGCTTATCCTTTTTTTCATATAAGCTTACATACGGTACTGTGTAAATTCTCAATGCATTTTTACCTTGCTAGAATTCATTTGCTGCTCCAGCATTTTAGGCAGGGTTGAAATTCTCAACAAAAAGTGCAGGTACTCATATGTGCAGACTGGTGCGAACATAATAAAATTGAGCCAATTTGAGTGCCAATGAGTAACAAGCCTTAAAAACTAACTGATAAAACATAATCAATTCACCATAAACAAAGAGCTGAAAATACTGAAAGCTTTTGTACCCTCTGCATGTATCACTCAGTCATGTGCTGTAATATAACACTTAAGTTAAACCTTAAATGATAAGTATTAAGAGATATGACACTACACAGTAACTGCTGTAGAGAGGGAGTTTTGTTTCAAGAATGATTTTATAAAAAAACAACAACTGTGCTATACAAAAATGAGACAAAAAGGTCAAGCAATGCACAATAGGGGCTGAAATATTGAATGTAACAGGCATGACTGTTAAAAAAATGATGTACTTGACTTGGCCATTTTAATCTCCATAGTATTCTCTGAAATCCCCATACTTTCCCATACTCACCTACAAAAGGACCTGGCCATGCTACAATGATAGCCTAGGATTAGAATATATATCCCTGTTATTTTATTTTTATACTTATTACTTGTCCTACAATTATGTATTGTGTGTGCTTCTTTGTTGTGTTTCTAGCTATATTAATTATCATGAACTACTTCAGAAATAAATAGCTTTTGAAAAGGCTTCTTAAAGCTGAACAGAAGGAAATGTGATGGGATTATGTCAGTGTAACCACTTTCTTCAAATTAATTTTTCTATCGGCATGATCATCATCGCCACACACTTTCAGGAGAATTGTTTTTAAACAGATTTGTAGTCAGCAGGGCAAATACTTAAATTAACACTGTACCACTCTACATTATGAATCAGAATAACACCGTTTCAAAATGCAACATGTTTACTTTGTTAAAAAGAGAATGGGAGAACAGTGGGTGCGTTTAGCTGCTACAGTCTTCATCCACATTCAGTTGGTGAAGTGAAATAAAGATTTACCCTAATCAAATGCTTTCAGATTGTGGCAGCATGGCAGGGTGAAAACCTGACAGAGCATGAGTATGTGTTGTGTGGGGAGCATTGGGTGGCAGGGAGAGAGTTAAAATCTTCCCTGCAAACACACGTGGGAATGTACCCACAGATGTAGAGTGATCTAGTGAGAATGGTGTTGCTGAAAGAATGGTGCGGTGCACGACACTGTGTTTGTTTTGAGTAATGTAAATAAATATGCATGTATGAGCACTTAACTGCAGTGGTATGGTCTCTGAGTCTCCTTGGCAACGCGCATCCTGTCACATATGGTGTCAGCAGAGGGAGAGCGGCCCTAGAGACTCAGATGGAACGGTAGATTTATTTTGAAAAAAAAGAAAGTAAAAATGGAATGGGAGGAAAGCCAAATGGTGCAGCAGCACTGGTGGAGGGAAGTAGGGGATCCGTGTTGCCTTGCCTGCCTTGAGTATGGGCATCTGTGACAGAGACAAATCTCCCTCCTGACCTGTGAGGGCACTGTGTAAAGGGAACAGAGTGCCCTGGACTGGATGGCCAGACAATTCATTAGGTTAGGCGGAAGTCGGCCATCTTGAAAGGGGGTGGAGCTACAGTACACTAAATTATCGACCTGGAAGGAAAACAATGTGGCAACCGCGGATTGGACGAGCTGTTGCAATCGTTAACCAAGGGCACGTGATTGATGGTATATAAGGGGATGTAGCAAAGTGATCTGTTCCTTTGTTATGGTTAACGCTGAACCGGAAGGAGAACCATATTGTCTATCGTGAGTGTTTTGTTTGCTTTGTCGTGTCTAATTATATTTGTTTGTTGTTATTAGACGGCTAACATGATCCGGAGCTGTCACTACAGGCCAGCACAAAACCAAGACAACACTGCACTTGTTTCACAGTAAACTGGATTTGCACCACGAGCACTACAGCACTCACTTTGGACTTGTGGCCGTGTTTGTATGTTGTGTGTGTCTTAAATACCGTGTTTATTATTTAGGGACTGAAATCTGTGGGAATTTACTAAGCAATACAAAATGCTGTGTATTGCCAGTTAACATTATTATTTACTGTTGTCAAGTGACTTTGGATTACAAATAAACCATTATTTCACCAATAACACTGTTGTTGTCATTCTCTTGAGCGCTGCATCACCTCTACACCTGCACACTGCAAACCACTTTGCCACAGCAACTCATGGACATGTGCCCCTGCGAGGACCCCCTCTGGTAGGAGGCCTACAGACGGGGTGAGGTGAGAAGTCCAGCCCTAGTTGCCTGCCCCAAAGAGGAAGACAACCAGGAGTGGGAACACATTGTGCTTAACTGCCCCCTTCAAGAAGATGAGTGCCCCACGCTGCTAATAGCACTGCCGCTGTCAGAGCCACCACTGCTAGGATCCCCCAGCATAACAACCTCTTTTAAACAATTAGGATATTTGTCAACAAGCTTTTGGCATGATTCTTTAGTGATTTTTGACTATTCTTGAACGCAACATTCAAATTGCACACCCCTGATCAATGGCAGCACGTACACTTTTTCTCAGCTGTTAATAGACTGTGCTCTCTGGATCTTTACCTGATAAGTTGGAGAGATTTGGTAGATGCACACTCTATGACACAGCACAGACTAATAAAATGAATAGGAGGACAATTATTTATTTATTTGTTGGGGCATCTTATATTCATAAGCGCTAGACTTTTATTGTTTCAAAATATAACAGTAACAATAATGCAAGTATTTAAAGGGCAGGTATTTAAATTTCCCCTGTGAAGCCATTTAAAACATTTTTTTTGCATTCCATTTCAACACAAGATCTGATTTCAACCCTATGTTCATACATTCCTGTTATCAACAGATTGTATGCCCCAACAGATAACAAGATAAAGTATAATAATAAAATAAGACCACTGTTGAATTTCAGAAAAAAAATCAGTACATAATAAAAATGTGACTAATTCTGGGGAATTTATTAGGAATTAATTGGCATTTACTGTAATTTGTAACCTGTGACCATTGGAAGTGAATATATTGTACAAAGCTGTATAATAATTTGGAAAGATAATCCCTTTGTTCAAAAATAAATCTGAAACTTGTTCTTCCCTATAATTTTACCCAATACAGAACAGAACCATAAACTGGTTGTCCAACCATAAGGCACTGTGGAACCAATAAACATTACCTTATTCAAACACAGACAGAGGGTTGCAGAAATGTCATTGACTCTACTTATTTCCATCTAAATTGCTGCCTGATCGCAATGGTGCTTGGTGGATTCTAGCTGCTCACACTCTAATAAACTCGACACTAGGACCATTTGTAGCTCAGACTTTATGATTACCTGCATGTGAGCCGATCAAGCATTCTAATTTTCACCTTCAAAGGTCAATCTGCTTTCTAAATAATACATAAACAATAAAGTGACAAAAGCACTCGCTGAGATGCCCCAATCTGTCTCTTTCACTTAATGAAACACGACATTCATGTGATTTTCCTTTTGAAAATTAAATGTGCAATTGAACTGGAAAGCTGATAATGGTGTACTGTAGTTATCTTTCTCACTGGTGAGCTACAATATTAGACATACAAGAGCAAGCTAAACTAAACTCCAATTTCGTACTGAAGAATGTATGGCAAAGACTATTTTTTGCATTTGAATTGTTTCACTGAATGTCAATTTCTTGAATGGGCTAATTTCTAAAAGGCTAATAACTTTTGTAAAATAAATACATGAATCATTCTTGTGGCAATATGTTGAGAAATAATCGGCAAAACGATTCAAATGTCTGTATGATAGAACACCCAAGCTATGCCTTCCACTTTTACAAATAATTATATTATTGGTTTGCTTACACTAATAGAAGCACTGGCTGGTCTTAGTGGTGGATAGGACCATTAGCTCCTTGTGTATTGTTTGAGTGGATAGTGTGTCTTTTCCAGTGGTGAAGATTTATGTGCATTGGGCTATTGCTTGTAGTCTGTAGTGTGGCAGAATTTGTTGCAGGCTTGAGCCGTCATGAACAGCTTGCGACCAGAGTTAAACTTTTCGGTGGTGATTTTCTCCACGCTGTCATTCCAGAAACAACTTAGAGACTGCCTTCATTGACACTTTCATCAATTCAGATGAGGGACAATTAGGTTGCAAAGTCCTCAATTCTCACACAAGTTGAGAAGGCTCTCAGATCCTTCTGTTTTGTATACAACTTCTTACATATGCCTAGTGGATCACATGACGTGATGTGATCACAGACATTTGCATACATGGCAAACAAAAGGATTTACTAATTTTGCTAACTTTTATTTCTATATTTATTTTTGGCCAGTCAGTTTAACCCACAGGTGTACCCCAAGGATCTGTCCTGGTACCCCTTCTCACTCTACACCCGCTCACTAGGTACTCCTTTTGGCTTCTCCTACCGCCTTTACGCTGATGATACCAAGATCTTCCTCTTCTTTCTCTCCTTTGACTCCTCAGAATCTCTCGACAATCTCAACGGACACATTCATAACACAATCTTTAACCTGCGCACTGCACAATCAACTTATATGACTTCCTAACAAAACTGTAAACAAACTATAAACAACCTATTTGGTGATTGCTTTTTTACATATACTGGTGGTTCTCTCTCTGAAAGGCAGTAGAGCTGTGACATGGTGAGAAACCCATTGTCGCACCTCAGACAGTGTCTGGGACAATGCATTGACAAACACAATCAACTAGATAATTATACATGGATTTTTCCTTTTGCTCAATTTCTCATGAGTGACTATGTCCACAAATTGTAATAACTGTGTACCGTATTTGAAACACAGGCAATGGGAACTGAAAGAAACCTTTCCCTTGAGTCCAAGAATATAGTGTAGTGTCTCCATGGCAAATACTGACTTAACCTATAAAAATAATGTGTACACACATCACCAGAATACAAAACCACCTGATAAAGAAACAATTGTAACTTATCACTTTCATGAGGGACTTCTATTCAATGTTGTTATACCAACACACCTTCCTTCCCACCAACCCATTTTTAACAACTGGGATTTCATTCATTTGTAACTAGAAATACATCCATTTTATTAAACTCAATTACCAGTTTGATGATTCATCACCAACAGACAAACTAATATGCTGTTAACAAGTTAGAACTCTACTGTACTATAATGCCAAGATTCTTTTAAATTGCCATTATGCTCTATATATCTCAATTTCTAGTAGGCAAGATAGAAAAAGAAACCCAACATAACACTGATTTAGTAAGTTATGAAACTTCAGTAGATGCATACAATTCAAACAATAACAAGCATTTACAAATAAACACATACTAATAATTCATTTAACATGGATATTACACTAAGATAATGTGACTGTATGCTGCCAGGGGACTTTAATTTAGCTAACCCTAGACATACATTTGCGGCATTTACTCAGTAGATGAGTTTTGAAATTCAAGGTTACAGAAATGTTTCGGTGGCATTTGTTTCATCAATATACAGTGGCAATACAGTGCTGTTTATTTTTTATCTATTACTGTCTATATCTTTGTAAACTAAACATGCATTACTGCTAAAACTACTGCATTGTATACGGTTAATATACAGTGGTTTGATCTTATTTAGTACCTTCTACCTTATTGTACATTCAAAACTCTGTAGAGTAACATAATTTCTTGTAAATTGCAGTTGTATCCTAGGAGCCAGTTTTTCAAAACTTTGGTTATCGAGTTCCACATTTGATCGGGATTACACAGTGAAATTATACTGTGATCTGGATTGTGCTTTAGCAGTCAGATCACATTTTTAATCACGATTAAATGTTGTAATTGGCTTTTCCAAATTTAAAGAGATCAGGATTTTTATCCAAAATATCAGGATCATTTTGATCCTACTGCAAAGGTCGATTTAACTTTTAAATAATCATAGAACATATATTTTATTAGAATTTTGAAAGAAAACACACACTGTGGGCCATATTCATAAAAGATGGTGGTAATATCTGACCATTAAAATACTAGGCAGTATTAGGGGTGTAGTGCTATACTTAGAAGTGAGGGGTCACTATTATCTACCCCCCCCACCCCCCCCCCCCCCCCCCCAATCACCTCCCTCAACCCTACCACACCCCCTGCCGTCCCCGTTTCCTCACACACTTAACAGAACCGCAGTTTATTACTCTACAGTAGTTAACTTTAACACGCGAGTTGCAAAGGGGAATGTATATTGCTCTGTTTGAGTGGGGAACTATGAAACGAAATAACATCAGTTCACTTATTAAAAAATTATACTCAACCTTCACACAACTTATTTACTTGAACATAAACAAATAAGGATTAATCTACGAATGGCTTCTAAGTGGATAAAATAAAATATTGAAATTATTATTATTTATTTATTATTATTATTATTATTATAAGAATAATATTATAATTATTATTAATTATTATTAAGGATACACATCGTGGGGTGTGTGTTGTTACATATTACTTCCTATGTGTAGCACACACACCCTTGTATAATGAATGGTTTGGTCCAGAATCAGCTTGTCTCACTGTCCTATAGCATGAGACTGAGATTTTGGAACATAAGTGCATTCGTTTGCAAAAAAAATTTGTATAAAGGTCACAGGTAGGTATCTTTTAAATAAATGTTTAGCTTATTTTATCTAATTGATTTCTGATGTATAAGAACTGTTCCAATTATTACATCTAATTGTAAAATGCTGACACCTCAGCACAGCGCTGATACAGGTGCCCTTCACCTCTCTTACACATTATTCAACTTAAATATAACTTTTTCATTATTTATCTCTCAAGGCTTTATTATGGCTATTGTATTCTTTGTTTATTTGTATGGGTTATACACATGGACAGCAATCTCCATATATTAACAGGAGCAGAACAGTTAAATATTCTACACATGAAGCTTGGAAGCGGTGCTCTCTGTTCTCAAGAAGTGAGGGTTCAGCACGCCCTGCCAACCTGGCAGCACTACACTCCGGGGTAGTATTTAACATGCATTTTATAAAACTACTTCCTGGTTATTTTACTGGCCAGTAATGGTTTCAGATGCAATTTACCGCCACAGGTTGTTACCGAGAGATTGCATCTAACCAATAGTCAGAGATATGCAAATGAGCTGTGTCCTCAACTTTAGACGTCAATGGCATACACCGTATTTTTACACAGTCATGTTATGGCTACAACACATGTCTGGAGACAGGTTGTCCAAAATATCAAGGCATCAGGTTAACCCTCCTATTAGGTTTTGGATCTATTTGACCCGACTCTAGTTTCCAATTAGATTAAATGGTATTTTTCTTTTCATTTTCTGTATAATATTTTCTTTGAGATGTTTTTTTTTTTTTTTTTTTAGAACAGGTCATGTATACAAATATGATTTTGAAAAACAGGGCGTATCTCATAGCCCCATGCAACACAGACATAACATGAGCATAACAAAGGAGGCAGTTGCTTCTGCATCCAGCGCTCAAAGAATATCACAGACATTTGCAGAGCTTTTTGGAGATGTTATAGTTATAAAATAATGACTTGGATCACATTATTGAGGAGTTTAGTGATAAAACAAATGATCAGGAGAGGATTTATCAATATGCACGTCTATAAAGAGGTATGTGAAAAATATAGCGAACAAGGGGTGGGGCTTGGCTGGAGATGCAGTACTGAGTGTCCTGTTGCAATTCAATGCCTTTTAAACCTGTTTTACTCTGAAAAAAAAATATTATAAGCAGAGCCTGTGAAATAAATTGGACTTGACACGCCTGACAAGCGATGAATAAATGGTCTGCAAAGGGTTAAAGTCTGTTTCAAAGCTCTTTTGAAAATGGCTGCTCTAGTGCACTGATAGTGTAAGGATTACTGCCCACATTGTCAAACAAGTAACACAGCAATAACAATCCATAATGTGGTACGGAACAGAAAAGCCAGTAATGTTTTTGGCTAGTCAAAGGAGGTGCCAATTAGAAAGACTTTGGAACCACTGCACTTATTAGAAATGCTTATACAAGGTCCTTAATCTCTGGTAAAAGACCTTAAATGTTATGTTTAATCACTGTTCCAAATCAATCAGCCAGAAAATACGTAATTACTGTACTCATGTACTTTGAATTTTTTCTGCTTGATGAAAGAAAATCCCTGTTCTAGTACATAACACACCCTCTGAATGTTGTAAGTCAATGTAGACTAAGAGGGCGTGATGGAGGGTATTTGAGGGAAGTGGCCCCATCAAGCTATTCCTTTTGACGAGGTTACCACTATGACCAAGAAAGGAAGTCATCAATTTTTTTTTTATTGTGAGTGAAGTGTTTTGTTTGTTTTGTGTAATTGTGTATATTTCTCTTTGCCAGATGGCTAATATGAATCCAGGAGCTGCCACTACAAGCCAGCGATAAACCCGGACTGCACTGCACCTGTGTTCAAACAAACACCACTGTCTACACCGCACCTGCACATAGAGCACTCACTGCCCAGAGACTAGTCTGTATATGTGTTGTGGGTCTGTGTTTTTTAATTATTATTTTGGGAATGCAATCCCTTGGTTTACAGACTGGCAATACCCATAGTTGGGTAGAGCTAGCATTATAATTTCAACGGTCAAGCCGACCACTAAAGAAAATAAAAGAACTTGAACCATGAACTTTGTGTTTGTCATTTTCTGGAGCACCTGCATCAACCATACAGGTACGCACTGCAACCCACACATTCACTGTCAGTGGCAATACAGTAACCACAATAGCAACTAGTCTCCGGTTTGAATGATAAGTTGAAGAAATTAAACAACTGGATGTGGTCTGATTACTTTCAGCAACGTTATTTCAATATATCATAATAATAAGAACACAGGCACAGTGCTCTCTTCTCTAAAAAAGCCAGAAAGCAGGTAGCTTAAATACTAAAACATACACAATATACGAACCTTCACTCAAATCCTAATTTTCTTTTCGTTACTTACGTGTTTTATAAACAGTTCACAAACCACAATCGTTTTTGTGTATGAGGTACCTGAACGGAAGAACAGCTCCATGTAAGTAGATTCTTTTTAGTGTTGAGTTATAATCTACACTACTGGAAATACTAAGGATGCAATATATTCCACCGCTGGTATACTGCATCTTGATGGCTACCAGAGCAATCATGGAATACTGATGAAAACATCTGTATTCATAAGCAACAAAAACTAGTGCTGCATAAAATCAAGAAAAAAAACAAGGTATCCATTTTCTAATTGCATTCGGCTCAGGAAATTTAACAGCATGAGGCGGACCTTACCAGACTGTAAACCCCTGTTCTTCAGGTTCTACTGCTTAAGTATTTGTAAGCATATGGAAATGTTTGCGTGCAATGGTGCACACCACATAATAGCCCATTGTGACAATGTGCTATTAAAGTTATGGCTCTATTAGTAAAACACAGAGAGCAGAGGAGTCAACCCTGGTGTTCTAAAAGAAATTCAGTTTTTCTGCCCAGCCACTTCAGAAATTCAAAGGGTTTACATTTTAAAAAGTATATCTGTATAAAAAATTATACAAAAAAAAGCAAAGATAGAAATACCACACTCAGTCTTTCTCTATTATGTAGTACCATAAGTACGCAAATGTTTAAATTTGCAAAAAGCAAATAATGGCTCAAGCCTCGGCATAGTCTGTCTCAGCACAGATTTATACTGTAACAAACAGACTACAACAACCTTTTTTTTCTCCATTGAAAGTTTATCAGTACAGAAATGTCACTTTTATTTCTTTCCACAGTATGTTCATATTTACAATGATGAAAGGTCAAGTGATTCATCCATTCATTCATTTGTCAATATAAATCTATTTATTTAATGTCAGACATAATTTGTACTGTTCCAGTAAACATGTCTAACATTTGGTATAACAGCAAGAGAAATAGCTGGAATCATCAGTTAAAAGACGAGGTAGATGACATAAGGAACAAATTCTCCAGTACGGCTGCTTCCATCAAGAGTTTGATTATAGCATGACAGATCAATGAGCAAAGTGCATTTGAATGGAATTCAGAAGACATTTAATTTCAGTTTAAATAGATTTAGTTGGCTGATTTAACATGACATCTAACTGCTGTGAAAATAATTAAAATAAAACCAATAAAAAGGCAATAATGTATTTAAAACCTGCATCTAATTTACAAAGCTAATAAATCTGATGTTTTCTAAACAACACAATAGTACCAGCAAGTTCATAAACTGGGGGTTCCCCACTGATGATGGACACGATAATGAGGCTTGGGAATCCTCTGATATGAAAAATCGTGAATTCTGACCAACTCAGATATTTTGGATGGAAGGACTACCTAACAAAATAGCACTCTGTGATCAAATTTAAATGTATAAACAAAATAGTTATCAGTCCATAACCATTACTCCCTGTGGGAAATTCTCTCTGAATAGGGAGACAGACCGGCATGTGTCCAGACTAATATTGTATATATAATATATATACTATGTCAAAGATGCAGAACTGGGCTGCCACAAACAGAACCAGAACTGTGTCCTGCATGTTCCCATACGGTAAAGCATTGCAGAATAATGTTTGAATGTAATAATCATAAGGATTATCCTTTTCTCAGTTAAATGTAAAATTAGATGATGTAAGGAGAATTGAATGACTCACCAGGTGAGATGGGGTCATTTGGGAAGGTTAGAATGCAAAGATGGGAAACCTGCTAACAGAGATATCCAGATATCAAGGTAACTGATTTAGTAAAACACATTTGCGATGTTCAGCGTTGGATTCCAGACAGTGGGGTGGTTTTTAAAGAACTTTTAAGAACAAAACAAGAAAAGGATTTCCAATCCTGCTGGGAGTACTCCCGATATTTTGGACACAAACTAGATACTGTGTTCAAGAGACCAGTGGAAGAAAAGTAACTATTAAGGTGTGAGCCAATTAATCTTAGTCAACAATCTGTGAAAGCGCTGTATAACAGGAACAGAGTGCCTCGTACTGGTTGGTATGGCAGTTCATTCCAAGAACAGTCGGAAGCCAGCCATTCGGGAAGGGGGTGGAATCACAATGCCTGCAGTCATCATCCTAAAGCGGTATGTGATGTGTCAGTCATGGGTTGGAGGAGACATGACTGAACTAGCTATTGCTAGCTATTAAACAATAAAAGACTTGTTTGGACCGAGAACTCTGTTTGTTTGACTTTGTTGGAGCACTGCCAACCACTCGTTCACATAAGGGTAATAATATTATTGTAAAACTCTGTACTTGTTTACAAAATGTTAAACAGCTACAGCAAAAATATTATTGCAGAAATCTGTATTAGACTAAATGAGAGACTCGGTGAAGTATAAAAAAACTTGATGGGGCTTCTTAAAATGTGCATGCAGCTAAGTTTCTTATCAGCAGTTGCAACTCAGGTCAAAGGGCCTCTTACCTTGTGGGAGTACAAGGATTTTCATGGCAATAGAAAAAAGATGTTTTAACAACCAAGGCGAAACTTCCTGACAGAACGTGTTCTAACTCGAGCCCCTTTTATATATTTTTTTATCTTAACAAGTGAGAGGAACTCCATGGTACAAGAACATATATTATTTAGAAGAAAACCTTATATATCCTTATCTGGTACTGCATATTATTAGTTTTAAGGAGCAGCCTGGTACCAGAAACTATATTATTCATTTTAAAGATAAAGGTTGTCTAACAAACCAGATATTTAGGTTTAATTAAGCTTTCTGACAAATGAAGGAAAAGAAAAAGTCCAATACATATGGGAGCTAAATTACAATTAGTTATCAGCCAAGCTATCTTTTGAAGACCTCTGCAAAACTGACTGCTGGTGTTGTACTCAGAACTCTTGGTTTTGACGAGTGTCCTTTCTTTGTTCTGTTTTATATTTTAAGACATACTTCTCTGCAGAGGGTAAGCATGATCTTGAATTTATATCTCACCTTTATTGAAGCATGATGCTATAGGATACGATTATTATTAGCTTTAGAGATGTTGTTACATTGTATGCATTAGTGTTAATGGGTGCCCAAGGTGTGTAATGTAACTATATTTATTATTATTATTATTATTATTATTATTATTATTATTATTTATTTATATTATTATTATTATTATTATTATTATTTATTTCTTAGCAAACACCCTTACCCAGGATGACTTACAATTGTATACAAAAAATACATATCAAGAATTACAGTACAATTAAGAGCAAGATACGAAATACAATGACTTCAGTCCTAATAAGAGCAAATTCTTATTGATGTTGTTATTTGCAAAGACACCAGACTGTCTATGAGCTAAGCACCTAAGCCAGTACACAAACAACACACTATAGAAGTTTACGAAATCGATTTGTCCTCCTGTTTGTTTCCCCTGATTCTACTAGAGAATAAAAGAAGAGCAGGAACATGACACTTGGTTTACAAGCAGTTTAGAAACTGCACATTCTCTCTCCATTCTCATGACAATATGACATAGCAATATACATGTCTGATGCTATAGGTGCGTGGCCAGATGGTACTGTTAAGAGAATAATGTGTTAAATGTGCTGTTTTGTTATAATAATATTTAATATTTATATTTAATATGTAATATTTTTCTGTTTTATATGTTGTTCTGATTTATCTGTATATTTCCTCAAATGCAGTAAAAAGGCAAGTTGGTGGAAAGTTACTGATAAGTCCACATTGCTTATTTGGGTATGAAGGTTATCGGTGTCTGGTACTCTTCTGTTGTAATCTCTTTCAGTGATTATGCATGAATTCTGAGTATGTTTAATAGAAGGTCCAAAAGGAGACCACAGCTGTAATGGAGAAAAAATGTAAATATGTTTATTAGAAGGCCTGAAAGGATTTAAGCTATTCTGGAAAACAGAATTGTTAATAAATGATGTCACCACAGGTTAGTTATAAAAAGGCTTGTTTAGAAATCATTTGTTAGACCAGAGGAATGAATGAAGACTGCACACTCCGTCATCACCGAAATTGGTAATTACACTATGTAACACAATTTTTGTTCCTGGGTAGTAAGTGTTATTTCCTAATTGCTTATGCCTCAAAAGTATAGAAAATGGCTATTATTCCCCACAAACTCTGTTTTTGTGACCAGGACAGTGATATTTTGAAATTTACCTATTTCCAATGAGAAAACGGTCTTTTCGTTCACATAAAGTCAGAAAAAATCAACATATGAATCCAAATTAACATGTATTTATACTAAAGCAATAGAATAAAAGTTCTAGAAGTTACTCCAAGTTTACTCAGCGCTGAATCTATCTGGAATGTTCTGGAAAATGGGTAAATTTCAAAATATCACTGTCCTGGTCACAAAAGCAAAGTTTGTGGGGAATAATAGGCATTTTCTATACTTTTGAGGCATAAGCAATTAGGAAATAACACTTACTACCCAGGAACCAAAAAAAAAAAAAAATTGTTACACGGTGTTATGCACATTACGTGCCTTTTATGTACTGCATGGTGATTCTGATGTTTAATAATGTAGTTCTATTAACTGACTAATTATTATACTGAATGAATCATTCTGGGTTAATCCACAACAATAAGACTCACACGAGTGAGAGTAGAAAGAGCAGGTAGATCCCCTTCTCATGCTGCACAACTTGTTTCAACCCTAACTCTGTATCCCCCCGCCCCCTTACAAGCAGTGCAAGGGGCAAGGCAACACAAGCAACCACAGACAGCCATCATTAGTTAAGACGAACAACGTACAACTCTCTGCATCCATCACCAAGGTCCACTAGGTGTATGAGCTGGGCACCATGGGGTGGCACTGCGTGTACTGCACCTCAAAGTGCTCCCTTAGAGACCGACTAGGAGGCTGACTGGGTTGTGGGGGAAGGTGCACTGCATAAGGATGGCTATTTACATAAGAACATAAGAACATAAGAAAGTTTACAAACGAGAGGAGGCCATCTTGCTCGTTTGGTTGTTAGTAGCTTATTGATCCCAGAATCTCATCAAGCAGCTTCTTGAAGGATCCCAGGGTGTCAGCTATCCCTGTGGTTACCACACTCCATTCTGAGTTTTTTCCTCTAATCAGTACTTTCTGTTTTCTACATGTTAACCACTCCCTAATCCATGTACATGTGTTTCCTTGAATCCCAACTGCGTTCAGTTTGAGAATTAATCTTTTGTGCGGGACTTTGTCAAAAGCTTTCTGGAAATCTAAATAAACCATGTCATATGCTTTGCAATTATCCATTATCGATGTTGCATCCTCAAAAAAATCAAGCAAGTTAGTTAGACACGATCTCCCTTTCCTAAAACCATGTTGACTGTCTCCCAGGACCCTGTTACCATATAGGTAATTTTCCATTTTGGATCTTATTATGGTTTCCATAAGTTTGCATATAATAGAAGTCAGGCTTACTGGTCTGTAGTTACCTGGTTCAGTTTTGTTTCCCTTTTTGTGGATCGCTATTACGTTTGCAATTTTCCAGTCTGTCGGTACCACCCCTGTGTCAAGAGACTGCTGCATAGCACATGTGTGTGTTATCTGCCAACATAGTGAACACAGAACATACTCGTATGACAGCACAACGTATAAAGCCTAACACTGATGGTGAGGCCAACTCTCCCATTAAACATCTCGGTCTGTATTCTCTACCTCCACCCAACAATGACAGCACATCAAACATGTGGATGCCACACTAGAGTTAGAGTTGAAAACCCTGACATTGCATTTCCCTACTTTTGTCGTTCACCACAGGTACCCTCTAAGAAACGTATGTTACTGAATAATAACAAATAATTTGTGAAGTTATTTTCACATTTGTGAAATTCATTTTAAAAGTTTCAGAACATTTTTTTTTATTTCTTTAAGTATACATTTTATGTTGTTTATAGCAATAATGAAATAAAATAGTCTCATGTCTCCATGTGCCTGTGGCGAAGTGTCCCGCCCCTTTATGTTTATTAGTGTTTTATGTTGTATGTAGTCTGTTAATGTTGGTGTTTATGTATAAAATACACAGGATATAAATATGGGTTATGAGCACGAGTGTTTAAAATGTATATTTGTATGTAGGCACGAGGATTGCACAGCACTTCACGTGCAGGTAAAAAGTAATAATATGTGAGCACGGGGAATTGCACTTTATTAATTCACGTGCAAGTTGTACCGCGACTCCAATTGAATGGTTTATTAGCAATCGAGTTTCGGTACAGCTGCACAAAAGCAGCATGTTTTCCCTCACTCGGGGGTTGTGTGTTCGGGAAGTGGAGAACAGTTGAGAGAGAGGAGAGTTAATTTAAAAATATAGCAATTGCTTCAGTGTGCTGGCTAAAAACCAGCAGGGTACTTGTTTGTTGGGTTCGTCCATGTCCGTTTTGCGTTTTGTCTGTCTGTTTGTTTGGCCAACGCGCCCTTTATTTTCAGTTGTGTGTTTTGTTTAAATCTTTTGTTTGTTTATTATTTAATAAAACGCTGGATGCTGTAGCGTCTTAGGTTCACCGCCATTAACTGTTTTGGTTTCTGTGTTCTTCTGGGTCTGACGTCACAACTAGAGTCATCCGGCTGGTCACATATGGTGTCTGAACAGGGATAAACCCAGCCAGACCAGGAACCAAGTCATCCTGGTCATAGTGCCCATTTAATTTGTTTAAAAAAATATTTACATTGTTCAGTACTGTATATGATACAAATAATTTAAAACAATTACAAAAAAAGAATCACAGTCTAATTTAATGATACCCTTCTTCTTTAATACTATCTAAGAATCACAGTCTAATTTAATGATACCCTTCTTCTTTAATACTATCTAAGTAAGCTTGCCTGAGAGGCAGGATAATTATCTTTTCAATTTGAAGTAGTACATTTTATCCTGCACAGTTTAAGAAAAAAATAGAAATAACACAGTACATATTTAAGATTAATGTTATTTGTTGCAAAGGTTTGACAATTATATAAGATATGTTTCTAAGTTGTTGTTTTTTTATCACTGCTATTAGTTTAAAAGAAGAAGATATTTTCCTTCAGCAAAAGAGGCAAAGGTCTATTTACTGAGGGACTGGGGGTGGGGTCGATCCTTTTAAGTTTCTCCAAATAGTTTATTTTCAAATTTCATTTTTAACATGTTTTAAGCCGACAGGTATAGCTTAAAAGCGAAGGGAACCTGTTAAAAAAAGTTCATTCTATGATGAAATTTCCTGCCTTGTCTATGAGGTTTTTTTTAGTACCAATCAATGATATGTTTTTCAGTAGTCAATAATAATGGGAAAGCGTCTCCTGACAGTTTGAACACTTCTCTGCGCATTTTGTTTTTGTGATATAAAAAATACAATTAATATTTGCTTAAATGAAAATAGCGGTGGTGGCTAAAAAGTCAAAAAATAATTGGCTATTCTAAATTGGGAGAAAATGATTAAAAAAACTATTGGCGACTATTAAATAAATAACAAAATAAAAATAAAAATAAAAATGGTGTCATGCTGCCATCTGGTGGACAATGGAGATGTTTCAGTTTGGAATTAAATTAACATTGTTTTAAATGGGAAAATATGTTAACTGTTATTAAAACGATATTCTTGTGAACTCAAATTAAATTTACAAACATAGAAAATACAGTGTATTAAAAGCCTTAATTAAACCACTAATGATGAACTATTTATCATTCAGGAAACTGATTAAAATCTAATTAATTCATTAGAATGATCATTTTTGTACGTATATGATTTATTTGATACCGCATTGTGTGAAAACATATTATGAAAATAGTAATGTGACTATTAAAAATGAATAACTTAGGAAGTTATTTCACAAAAGTATTTTAACTGAATGCATTTTTTAACATTTACGATCCTTTGTCTGAATGAAGATGGGAGGTATAATAGCCAATAAATGTACCTGTTGGAGGGTTTATCAATGGAGAGTCATCCAATTGAATGACGATAATCTGAGAGATACACCTATTCTCAAATGTTATAAAAATGCTTGCAGCATAGAAAGCGTTCTCTCCAAGGCCTTGGAAAGCTCTCCACGTACTCTCTCTCGAAAGACAATACTACTCTTGGAAAAGTTACACAGAAACATCTAAGTGTGTGCAATTGGACTGAATCTCTGAAGACTCATCAACTCTCAACATTCTAACTTCTAGGAAGGAAAACTAAAGCTGCTGGACAACAAGAAAACGATTTCTTGAAGAAAAGCTATTAATTCAAATGATAAATAAAAAGAAAGTATGTTAAAATACACAAATAAGTAAACAGACGAATCCTAAAGTTACTTAATAACAAAGACCACTTCCAGGTGGCGCTGCTGTAGCCTGTAACAAGAAGATCAAACACCTTGCTGTGTGTTTCCATTGCATTGTGGGACATGCAGTCCTGAAGAAAAAGCCATCTTGTTTTTTCTTCCACAACCTTGAATGGAGAGGACTACACTTCAGATCTCAAGTTTCTAAATTGAAATGTTTTAACCAAGCTGAGAAAGCTATATAATTATTCCTTGCAAGACGGTGCAAGACTTTCCTTGCAAGACTTTCTTCACATATAAGGACTGGTAATTGAAAAAAAAAAAAAAAAAACATATAATTCCATGGTGCATAAATCAATTGTATGGTTAATTCTGCTTAAATTGGGTATGAAGTAATATTAATAAGAATATGAATGCATTGTTGAATGTTAAAGATAACTAAATATACAGACTATATAAATATATAGGTAATTTGTCTTGGACTTACTTAGTATAATACTTGATTATACGTTGAAAACAAATCTAATACAATCTACTCTTATTTTTGTAACTTTAATAAAATAAGGTATTTACTTTCAACAAGATTTGTCATTTTGTTTGTATGTTGAAACAAGCACTGATATATGATAACACTGAATTGAATCAAAGTTGAATATTGTCTCAATCTTAAATCATATGCCGAATGAATCAATCATATTTATAGCCAGAATTCTATGACTACTGTAAAATACATGTTCATATGATTAAGTGCAACTTTTGATTGCACTTGGATATGAATGTAGTTTTCATGGTAAGACAGAAGGACATTGTGGTAACAACCTAGAACATTTTATAGTAAAATATAGTTTACACTTAGCTAAAGGTGTGTCTTGAGAAGGTATCCAAATACATGTTTGTTTGTCTTGTGATAGCTTAAGGATTTATGTTACAATTACACCCACCCATCTTTGTATAGCCCCTTGCTATATTGCGCATTTGGATATATCGCGGTTTGGAGTTAGCTCCCCATTTTTCCTGTCTAACTGCGTATGCCTTAGCTGCAATAGGCACTTACAATTACTTTTAGTTTTATTTTGTACTGCACGTCACAAACAAATATACAAAACAAATAACAAAGCAAGCATTGATGTCGTACTGTTATCATATACGCACAGGTTGCACAATAACACAAAGCAAAAAAAAAAAAATACTCTACTTACTGAAGCGGCTTTTATTTTAGCCAACGAAGTGTTCACTTATGGCAGCAATGCACTAGCAAAAGTCACAGGGCAGTGATTCGGGTCCCTAACAACCAGCCTCCTGTGTTTGGAATGGATTATTTCAATGCAGAGGGATTGTACAATTGAGAAAGGAGAGGAAGACTTGTGAAATGAATTGGAGACCTAAGTAGATGAGAAGCAATTACCCACCACTGTACGAATTAAAACGGTGCGCTGCTTTTTATAAGAAAATGGGAAAAAGTAGGTTGTGTAGAGGATTTGACGCCCTGATGCCCCCGATAAAACGAGGGAGTGGTTGGACAGTATTTATTTGTTAGCCTGTTTTTCTATGGGTCTCTCGCTATATCGCAGCCCTCCATATATAGCCGATTTATGTTGGACCCTGACACCAGTGACATACCGAGTGGGTGGTGTACTTTATTATAAAATTAAATCATTAAATTATCACCACACATAGGCTAATGCTTACACTTACATTAACCTTTTGTGGTACTATATCAGACCAGGTCCGACCATTTTCCCTTTCCAGTCCGACATCGTCAAGACGTAAAGCACAGGTCTCTAGTCATTTTTTCTCCAGAAAAAGTCAAGAAAACATTTCAATGGCCGAGTGAGACCAACATGAGCCGAATTAAGCCGAAAAAAGGGCGTATTTGATAGCTCCATGCACCACAGAGATAACACAGACATAAACAAAGGAGACAGCTGCTTCTGCATCCAGCACTCAAAGAATATCAGGGACATTTGCAGAGCTTTTTGAGATGTTATAGTAATAAAATAATTACTTGGATCGCATTATTGAGGAGTTTGGTGATAAAATTAGTGATCAGAAAAGGATTTATCGGTAGGCACGTCTATAAAGAGGTATGTGCTAAATATAGAGAACAAGGGGCGGGGTTTGGCTGGAGAAGCAGTACTGAGCGTACTTTTGCGATTCAGTGTGTGTAAAATAAACAGCGCGTGTGAAAATAAATTGGACCTGACGTGCCTGACAGGTGCGGAATAAATGGACTGCCTTTTCAATTTGTTGTACCTTCTTTTCCAAAGGCTTGAATAACCACTTCAGCCCTTTCGGCCCCAAATGTATCGTTCAAATCATCGCTAATTATATTTTGTATTTTCGCCCATCCCCAATTTGGTTATGCCCAAATCGAAGTGTTTTACTGAACTGTAGAATCTCAGGACAGATTGTACCAATTTTTATATTATATTGTGGTTTATTGTAAATGTTGGCAGTGCTTTGAGGCGAATACCCTAGAAATGTATATAACACTGACATAGTTGATTCGCACAGGAGTGAAGAGACACAGGATGCTTGAGTTTGAGATTTTACAGAAGGACCAAAGTTTTGGGGGAAAAAAAAAAAAAAAAAAAAAAAAAAAAGCACCTCTGAGAAAAATGATCTGGGATAAAAATAATGTATGGTTCACAAAACTAAACTCCACCAGTGCCGGTAAAAATTCACAAACTTCTGTTTGTGGAGATTTTTAGTCCCATGCGAATCGTGCTGAAGATGTACTGTCTGATAAATTCATGCCAGAATTCCAAACTTTGGTGAAAGAGAAAGACTGCAAAGTTTCACACAGAATGATGGTAGCTGTTTCTTAAGTAGATGTTTGTTAAGTATGTTAAAAAAAAAAAAAAAAAAAAAAAAAACATTATTGTGTTGTTGTTTGTTGATTTTACCACTAACCTGTGTTGTCCCCATTTGAACACCAGGTTTGTGTTATATATGACACCATTTTTTTTTTTTTACAGTGTTGAAGTACATTTACCTGTATTGTGTAAGTGTATGCAAGGTATTTTCTACTAAATTTAGTGCATGTGGCTAAAACGGTGTCACCGTAGCCACACCTGTGGCTAGTCAGTAGTTTTCTATTGCTAAACAACCCACACAACTACTGGAAAAAACTAAAAAATGCATACTCGTGGAACATATCTTTGCCATAAAAATATATATTCTTAAAATCTAATACAAAATAGACAATAGCTTGTATGTGCAAAGTAAATTAAAAGCAGTTATTAGTTATTTTACAGGCATGCAGCTTAAGTGTTGTCTGTGTGTATATCTGTACCAGTAATAACTACTAGAACAAAATGAAATCATACACCTGATCAAAAAATAAGAAGACGAATTAAAAACAACCCCATGAGAAACAACTCCTTGAAATGGGTTAGAATATTTTGGTGAAACAAAAACAAGTTCAAGAAGACTGTAGAGACACCGCGGCATTCAGGGGGGCCCGGGGATGGATGATTTTTTTTTACAGCGGAGAGGAAAAATGAATGCAAACTTGTCCCAGCACTGGCCATAATAACATTTTTGAGTAAGTGCCAAACATTATTTCATTTTGAACTAATATATAGCTTTTTTTTTTTTTTCACTAACCTCTCAAAGTCTTTCAGCAATGATTTATTCAATCCACTGACAACCAGATAAGTGGAAGAGTTTTTTTTTAAAACCCAGTTTTTAAAGGTTAAAAATGGTTTTACTGCTAGTTATGAATGCTTTATTTTATTTTTTATTTGTTACTAAATAAGGTTCCTGTACTAATCCCTCCCTTTTGGTTGCTCAGCCCAAGCACAGCATTGTTCTTTATGCACATCTCTGTTAAACTATGTTTTGCTTTCGCTTGTATTTCTACAAATTCATGTACTACAGATAACTGACAAGAGCAATGTTCAACTGACATTTTGATTTGCTATTTGAGTACTTTGATCTGTTTGTAAACAGCAAAATCCTTACGTCTGTCAAATCTAATCTTTCCAGTGCAGAAACTTCCCTCTGAAATTCTTAAAAGTTATATATTTTTTCTCTTAAATGACTACTGAACCAAATGAAATCCTTGACTTGATAAAGTACACCCAACCACCCAGAGTGCCTTGGAAACAATGCATAATAAACTGTAACTGTAAAGACATATTCCACAGAAAATAATTGATTGCATAAGTATTCACCCCCCCTTGAGTCAATATGTGGTAGAGGCACCTTTGGCAGCAATTACAGCCATGAGTCTGTTTGGATAAGTCTCTACCAGCTTTGCACATCTAGACACTGCAATTTTTGCCAATTCTTTGCAAAATTGCTCAAACGCCATCAAGTTGGATGGAGACTTTTGCTGAACAGCAATTTTCAACTCTTTCCACATATTCTCAATTGGATTGAGGTCCGGGCTTTGACTGGGCCACTCCAGGAAATTGACCTTTTTGTTTTTAAGCCATTCCAGTGTGGCTTTGACTGTATGTTTGGAGTCATTGTCCTGATGGAAGATTAATCTTCTCCCAAGTCCCAGGTCTCTTGCAGACTTCAGCAGGTTTTCCTCCAGGATTTCTTTGTACTTTTCTGCATCCATTTTGCCCTCTATCTTCACAAGCTTTCCAGGCCCTGACGCAGAGAAGCATCCCCATAGCATGAAGCTGCCACCACCATGCTTCATGGTAGGGATGGTGTTCTCAGGATGATGTGCGGTGTTAGGCTTGCGCCAAACATAGCTCAGGTGTAGGGATTGGTCGGTATACTGGTTTTTCGGTTTATCGCAGTTTAGATACATTACGGTATTAATACTCTTCCTTTTACTCTAAACCGCAATTAATGTAATTCGGTTATACACCGGTTAACGCATTTTTCAACTGCAAACACTTCTTCTAAATCAAGCGATGGTACTTGCAGCCTTAGCAAAGTGTCTGATGAAGATTTTTTGGTGAACTGATACTGTATTTTGATAACGGTTTGAAGGAAACTGTGAACAACACAGAAAACACTGCGCTCTGTTACCCAGAGCTTGCTGCGCCGACTGCTTTTGGCTGCTGTCTTTCTGAGGACACTTTTAGAGAAACGCCATCTGCAAACCTTGCAGTTCAGCCCACATGTTCAACGTGCTATATTTACATTTGTCTGGATTATCAAATCAGTTTAATGTAATAGATTAACATTAACTTTATTGTAAAATTATACATCATTTACCACGGATTTAGTACATTATGTTTGTTTAAATAATTGATTTATTTATTTAATATAGCGTTGACAAGGCTGTTCACGGCTTCATTGTATAATGATAAAATGTCGTTTGCCTCCGCTAACAACGTGGTAGCAGTGTTTCCGTGATTATTTGCATTACGATTAGCAGGTGACTTGTGATCTTTGTATCGTCCCTTTGGTTCACAGCCGCAGCCAGCCTCCCGCAGTAACATTTCAAAACTGTGCTATGTTATGCACAATCTGCACATATTTCTGATTGTGTTGAGTGATGTCTACAGCGCATCTCCTAGATTATGTGCAGCACTGTGGAAATCTGCGATGTGGAACACGACCAATCTCTCAAACCAAACTAGCACAGACCCGCGACTGCAGCAGGACAGCCTACTTATTATCAACGTAGTTTTGTTTAAACAAGCTGTAACAATATTCCAATTTTCTTAGGTAAGTGAAGAATAATTATTATTATTTTTTTTTTTTTAAACTCCACATGTGTAATCATTGTACGCTTACTTTTGCAATGTCGTGACTGTAGCGTCGTGGTCATAACAAAAGGCAGAGCGAGACAGTGGTATTAAGCACCCGTGTTCTTTATTTTACTTTCGTTATTCTTTTGTTCAGGGCACATGCATATGCAAACAGCATAACTTTATTAACTGCTACGATATGAACAATGGCAACCCATTACATCTCCCCTCTTAAATAAAATTCTTAACTGGCTAACTAAGGGCAATGGGTAGACTGCCATAAACCCTTTTGGGAAGGACAGGGATTATTCTGCCCACTAGATCCTTTTTCAATCTATATATCTAAATGTTGGACTGGCTAAACAATACGTCCAGATCTGGTGGTTATGAATCCTTCTGGAATTGGTCTTTGTGGATCTACAGTGTCTTTTTGGCTGTTGCTTTCCTGTGCTGTTTCAGCTCTCGGTGGCGATTGGCTACTGTTATTTTGTACCTCTTCTGGTATTGCATGTTGTTCTTTGATTGTTGGTGAATGTTTTCTCTCATTATTCACAAGTTGAATGTGTCTCCTGTTCCTCCTCTGGGTGTCTCCCTGCTCTGTCTGGACAACGTATGAGTGCGGTGTTGCACATCTGCCTTGAACAATTCCAGTTGTGTTCAATTCTTTTTCACCATCAGTCTTCACTCGAACTCTATCCCCGATACTCAGCTGTGGAAGTGGTCTTGTGGAATGTTTTCCATTGTAGCATTTTTCGTAACTCTGCTTTGCTTTTGCGTTATTCTGTCTTATTACATTTAGATCAGGCCATTTTGGGGATACATTTTGCTTCAATGTTGGAATTGTAGTGCGAATTCTTCTTCCCATCATCAGTCTTGCTGGGCTTTCCTGTGTTGGCTCTGTGGGTGTTGAACGATAGCTCAGTAACGCAAGGTAAGGGTCAGCTTGCTTCAGTATCTCTTTTGCGGTTTTGGCTGCTCATTCGGCCATGCCGTTGGTTGTGGAAAATATGGACTAGAAGTCACATGCTCAAAGTTATACTGCGTTGCAAACTGCTTGAATTGACTGCGGTCCATTATCAGTTACCATCTTCTCAGGTATTCCAAATCTTGCAAATACACTCCTCAGCTTTGCGATCACTATTTCACTGTTAGTTTTCGGTAATTGTAATATCTCTAACCATCGTGAAAAGTAGTCAGTAACAATAAGGAAGTTTCTCCCTTTGAATTCACATAAGCCTGCAGCTAACTTCTGTCATGGAAGCTGGGGCAGCTGGGTTGTGATGAGAGGTTCTTTGCACTGGCTAGGCTTGTGTTCATTGCAGTATTTACATGACAGGACATATTCTTTTACATCATTTGCGATCCCTGGCCACCAAACAGACTGTTTATATCGTTCTCTACATTTGGTTAGGCCTTGGTGACCTTGGTGTATCTTTTCTATAATGTCTGCTCTCATGCTGCAGGGAATAACGATTTGACTGCCTCATTTTAGAAATCCATTCAGTTCACTCAGTTGTCCTCTTTCTGCAAAGTATGCTTTTGCTGGTTTGGCTACATCTCTAAAGTACTCAGGCCATCCATTTAGCGTGTAGTTCAGCACACACTGTAACTGACTGTCACCCAGTGTTTCCTGTTTGATCTGTTCTTGCACAGATTTTCTCACTGGTCGATGTTCTTCGATGGCGTTGACATACGCTTGTATTTCTGCCGGTTCTGTGTTTTTCCTTGGGTGTCTCGATAGCGCATCTGCTATGAGCAAGTGCTTCCCTGGCACATATTCAGCAGCTGGATTGAACTTCATCATTCTGATCAGTAAGCGTCGGATTGGTGCTCTGTCCAGATCCTTGCTGTTTACTAGTGTCACCAATGGCTTGTGATCTGTTATAAGTCTATAGGTCTCCAGTCCACATAGATACTGGTAGAATCATTCTTAAGCCCACACACTAGCCAGGCACTCTTTCTCTATCATGCATATCGCTTCTCTGCATCCGTAAGGGTACAGGAGCAGAAAGCTACTGGTTTCAGTTCCTTACCATGTTGCTGGAGAAGGATGCCGCCTATGCCATAGCTACTGGCATCAGCACTTACTACTCTTGGTTTGTTCGGATTAAAGAACTCCAGAACAGGTGCAGAAGATGTCATGGTTTTAAACATTTTAAATGGGACATAGCCAAATTGTGGATGGGCGAAAATACAAAACATAATTGCCGACTGGTTGCATTAAATACTGCACAGTATTTATTTTTATTTTTTTAATGGCCGTAAATTACAGCTATCTTTATATAGGTCAGTGTTTGGTATTTACATTTTGATAGCTCAGTACTGTAGCCGATTCGGATTGGGAATAAATGTTCCAGGTTTTTTCCCTTGGAATATGTTTTTTCAGCTTCCTGGGAGCAAATATTCTGTATTTTCATATGCTCATTTACATAACTGATTGGGTTAAGCATAAGGTAAATTGCATGTACTTAAATGTAACAATTAATTGGCCTAACACAAACATTTTATATTTTTTATGTTTATGACTGTGAATTGTATATTCAGTTTTGCATTAGGTAAACAGTTGGATAGCCATGAACCAGAGTGAGCCAATTATATATAATTGGATCACTCTGGTTGTGGACTAACCATTTGTTGTTAGTATTTTATTGCAATGGTACATTCACTGCTATGATTATATGGAATAATGATGAAAAAATATTTTAACTGTCAAATTGAAATATTGTGTAATTGTGTTGCTTTGATTTTTCTACCATTCTTTGTAATGCTTATTCACTTAAAATAATGAGTTTGTAACATTAACATTAAAATTAAATTACATAAAGAACATTTTAGAATTCTGTAGGGTATAACATTATGGACTTTGGTGGCTTTTAACACTCATTTGTAATTTTTCAGTGTACTGTGTTAACAGATCATAATTAAACCTTGTTATTATAACTATTTAACACACACGTGTGTGTGTGTGTGTGTGTGTGTGTGTGTGTGTGTGTGTTTGTGTGTGGTTTAAGCTTGAAGCAACAGAAATTCCTTACAAAAAAGGGCAATTAAATAAAATTTCAGTGGTGCATCTTGTCAGGAAATGCCATACCACCCATAACTCAGCTGCATCCAAGTTAGGCTGTTAGCATAGACACTGAACTGTAATGGGTGGGTAGCATTCAATGAAAATGGGAGCAGTGAAAATGCCAAAAATGTATTTTAAAACCTTAACACCACCACCTTTAACAAGAAAAGGTCAACTACAGGAGCAGTAAAATCGTTTTAAAATCTTTAGCAACACAACAGAAAGTTCCACTAAGCAACAATTTGTTTTCAAGATATAAGCCTTTAATCACTCAGCCTATCTGTTGTGAAATAAATCAAGTATGTGGAATACATTGCTGTAATAAAAGCCAAGGCAAAGATTAATCAAATTGTGGCAAGCTTGGCCAATCAGGTTTCAGCAGTGTGAAAAAGCATCTCAGCATGAGCTACACTTGTAACAAGTGTCCATGCAAAGTTGAACTCTTTAGGGTCTGCCCAATGCTAAATATCCTGCCGATGATCAACTCTTTTTACTCAGGCACTGTGAGAGTCATCCCTGTCACTGGAAAAATGAGATTTTGAGCTTTAAAATAAGGTCCTATTTGTGTATTTCCGGTAGATGATGCTTTTTTTAATTATTATTATTTTCTTTTGTACATTTCAATGATTTTTTTTTTTTTTTTTGGTTGCTGTAACAGGACGAGCAGCCCTGTTCAGTATTTATTTTAGAACACGGTTCTCACCCCCCAGCCCCCCGCCCCTGTACTGTGTTTTGTGTTTATTTATTATTTATTGTATATTGGTATATATGACGGTGAACCGCCGTGTGTTGTGTTTTTTTTTGTAAGCGTAAATATAACAGGATAGTTGTGCGGTTTTGTTTTGTTTTTGTATTTTGTTGCAGCATGGATGGGAAGCCCATCCAAGTTAATAATTAAAACTCGTGCAGAAGGTGGCCATCTCCCGAATTAATTAAGTGATTCAATTTTTGCTAATTGTGGGATGGTCACCTGCATAAATACCTGCAGCTTTCTGCACTCCGGGTGGGTGTTCGGAGGTGGAGAACGGGAGAGCGAGAGAAGGTAACTAACCTGTACTTTTAAACACATTGGGATGTAAAATCTGAAATGGCTCTAACTGTCCAGGTGGAGCCGTGTGGTCATCCTTAACATGTAAACAGATTCATATGATCGCAGATTAAAAGTATTTTTAAAGGTATTTCTAGTTAGACCAGACCATGATATGAAAGGTATACTGTAATAATTGTGAAATCAGTTTAATTTACAGGGTTTGCTGTGAAACAACTAAATGGGCTTTTAAATTGTCAAAGTCCTTACTTTCTCATTTAGAAGGAAAATGAAGAACAAGAAAACGAGTGTAACATTTTAATAAGTGACTGGTCTTTATTAATGTTAATACAATTATAAATAGTGATTGAATAGTGTGTCCAGCATAAATTATTGTGTTCATTATAACTTTATAAAGATTAGTCACTTATTAAAATGTTTCACCCTTGACTGCTTGCGGTTTCTACGTTCTGCACACAGCAAAACCTGTAAATTTAACCAATTTTACTACTAACACATTTTTCAGTTATAATCAAGATACACAAAAGGCTTCACAGGGATCAACTGAATTTTTTAGGAGGTGAAAAAGTCTGGGACAAATACCTAAAAACAGCAACCTTCAATGTAAAAATAAATACATTTGTGAGCCAGGGGTTATTGCAAATGCGATTTTGTAAAGCCCTGCAAATCCATAGATATCTGCTTTATATCCGCGGATGCGGATGGGGGTGTATTGTTTTACACCTTTTTCAGATGGTGGATCAGATGCAGATACAATTATTAATATTCTGCTGATAAAAGTTCAGCTTGTGTTTATCTTGCCTGTCAAGCCACCAGTTTATTTTCCCACTGCGAGCCCAGAGTACAAACAGTGAGTATAAACATGTGACAACATTGTCAGCTGGCACGGTTACCTGCTTGCACTTTCCTTAGTTGGCTGTTGCTTCTGAACAAAAACATTTTCAAAAAAGTTTTTGACTATGGAGAACCAAATATAATAATATTGTATAATAATGAAATATATTTTACATCATCATTGAGATCCAAATCTTAGCCACAAACACCATGTTGCATCAATTAGACTCTGGATTTACTGTACAGTAAATCCTATAAATCCAGACAAGAACCTTTTAACACTATTGTTTGTCAGGTGTCAATTTAAACTCCCTAAACTCTTGAATCTGATAGCTTTCAATGCGTTGTTTACAGCTATAAGCCTTTTTTTCTTGTGTTACAATGGAGCCTGACAGCAATATGCTGAGTTTCTAAGGGCTTGAAATTGCTTTACAATTAAAATGTTTTTTTTTTTGTTTTTTTTATATCCAATCTTTGTAAGAATTCAGCTTTATGGTATTATGTTTTAAGGTTACAGCAAATTAATGTTAACATTAATACATATATGTACCTGTAAGTTACATGTGATAAATGGCAATTCTGAAGTTTCCTAAATTGATCTATGTTTTCTCTTCACATTAACATTTAGTCCACTGCTGCTTGGCTTCATAATATAATAAGTTCACCAAAATAGTTTGTGTAATGTAACTGTCATTCACTAAATCAAACTGATCCAACGTAACATCAAAGTTGTTTCACAAATGTCTCATTTAACCCACTTAGTTTTTAAAACTGAGTTCTTCAGAAGATTACAAAGTTACATGGCTATGGAAATCTTGTTAGTTTTTAAAGAACATTCATCAACTTAAACAAGAGGGCAATTGTTTAACCTGCTTGGTCCCCTGACAATATTATGCGGCACAAATATTTCAAAACTATAAACATTCTGTCTTATTTTCAGATCTATTTTAGGAAAATGTTTGTTTAAGTCTTCCAATACTGCAGACATAGATCTATGGAAGACTCAAAACAGCAGACCAGTAAACTAATCTTGTGTTTGTCTATTTTTATTACTGTTTCAGCATAATAAAATGACAAATTGTAATTAGTTACCCCAGGGTTACTGTGGTTTATTTTTGAATAGTTTGGGTTATGTGTCACAGGGGGGTTCATGTACATTTATATGTGAGTATGGGGATGTGGGTTTGTGTGTGTGGAATAGTGGTAACAGGGAGGCAGTTAAAATCCTGTAAATAACATGTTTGTAAACTGTGTTATTCTTGTTCAGATCTGTAGCTTTCTCTGTGTGTTTTGATGCTGGTGTGACGGAGAGCTGAAAGGGTGGTGGGAACAGGTCTGACATGACCAGTCAGAGATAGGGAGTGTTGGACCAATGAGTGAGAAGGGGGAGGGACTTAGGTGTATGTGTGTGTGTGTGTGTGTGTGTGTGTGTGTGTGTGGAGATGACAGTTTGAAAGAGAGAAGCAGGACTTGAAGAGAGGTTGAGTTTGTGAATGAGAGAGGAATGAGAGCCATTGTTCACTAAAATCTAAAAACATAATAAAAACAGTTTCCTACTGCTTTGAAACACAACTGTTGTCTGTCTCATTATATCGTGGAGGAAACACCGCAGCTCAGCGATACAATATGTAAATAAATCATGTTTGCCTGTAGGGCGTATCAACTTCAGCCTCCGTATCGATCGCCTGCCTGTCACTCAGCAGCGAATGCACGAACCCACACCGCAGACAGCTACTTGGTCATAAGCATTAATACCCTGTATCTTTCTAAACAAGGGATTTAGGGGATAATAAGATAAATCTCAAAACCATAATAATACAGTACAGTAATTGTTACCGCTGTGTATAATGGTATGTAAAACAGAATTCATTTATCCCCCTTTTTACAAATCCTCCCACAGTTGGATATGCAACGGAATACTGTATATTCAGTCTTTTCAGAAATTACTTTGTTTAATACCGACAGTAGGAGTACCGTGCAGAATTGCATAAACTGCATTATTCGCCTACTGTAGCATTCAATAAATGTATTAATTAGATTAGCAAAGTGCTCCCCCAGTGCTTTCTTCCACAATACTATGTAAGAATCTAAAACATGCTATATTAAAAACTGGAACAATACCTCAATAGCTGCCTTCTTTCAATATGCCTTGCAGGATATTGTAAACATCCGGTTCACACACCATATAAACAAACCGAGTTCACTTAAACTACATTGTGAACAAAAACGGTCCTGAAAAAAAATGAAACTGACCCAGTGTGAATGCAGCCTAAGTCAACTTCCTTCCTGTCATATACACTCTATCTATTTAAATTTACTATAGCAAAAAATGTTTTTAAAAAATAATAATAATAAAAAAAATCAAGAATAGTGTTTGCTGTCAACTAAAACTAAAAACTAAAAGAGTAACCACAGTAGCAACTAGTCTCCGGTTTGAATGACAAAGTGAAAACTCGATTCTGTCTGACTACTTTCAGCAACTTTATTTCAGAATATCATAACAACCCAGGCACAGTCCTCTCTTCTCTAATAAAGCCAGGAAAATACTTTGAATAAACTTTATGAACAGACTGTGACATGGGATTTTTAATTTTATTTCACCAAAACATTTTAGAACTTAACGGTAGCTTACATACTGAAATTTAGACAAATACACAACTGCATTCAAGTACCTAAAGGGTACTTTTATTTATTTAAATGTCACAAGCCATGTTCGCTTTTGTGTATGAGTTACCTGAACTGAAGAACAGCTCTATGCAAGTAGAAGATATTTTTTTTTTGTATTGAGGTATTAGTTAGTCTATTGGAAATACCTGGTTTGTGACATCATCCACTGCTGGGATAATGAAGCCTGAAGGCTACCAGAACACACATCTGAGCAAACTGCATTACTCATGGAATAATGAGGAAAATGTTTGTATTCACCAGCAACAACATACACTGAACAAAAATATAAACGCAACATGTTAAGTGTTGATCCCATGTTTCATGAGCTGAAATAAAAGATTCCAGAAATTTCCCCCACACAAAAAGCTTATTTCTCTCAAATTTTGTGCACAAATTTGTTTACATCCCTGTTAGTGAGCATTTCTCCTTTGCCAAGATAATCCATCCACCTGACAGGTGTGGCATATCAAGAAGCTGATTAAACAGCATGATCATTACACAGGTGCACCCTGTGCTGGGGACAATAAAAGGCCACTCTAAAATGTGCAGTTTTGTCTCACAACACAATGCCACAGATGTCTCAAGTTTTGAGGGAGCATGCAATTGGCATGCTGACTGCAGGAATGTCCACCAGAGCTGTTGCCAGAGAATTGAATGTTCATTTCTCTACCATAAGCCGCCTCCAATGTCGTTTTAGAGAACTTGGCAGTATGTCCAATCGGCCTCACAACTGCAGACCACGTGTAACCACGCCAGCCCAGGACCTCCACATCCGACTTCTTTACCTGCGGGATCGTCTGACACCAGCCACTCGTACAGCTGATGAAACTGTGGGTTTGCACTACCGAAGAATTTCTGCACAAACTGTCAGAAACCGTCTCAGGGAAGTTCATCTGCGTGCTCGTCGTCCTCACCAGGGTCTTGACCTTACTGCAGTTCGGCATCGTAACCGACTTCAGTGGGCAAATGTTCACCTTCGATGGCCACTGGCACGCTGGAAAAGTGTGCTTTTCACGGATGAATCCCGGTTTCAACTGTACCGGGCAGATGGCAGACAAGGTGTATGGCATCGAGTGGGCGAGCGGTTTGCTGATGTCAACGTTGTGAACAGAGTGCTCCATAGTGTGACAATGAACATAATTGCATTTTATCGATGGCAATTTGAATGCACAGAGATACCGTGACAAGATCCTGAGGCCCACTGTCGTGCCATTCATCCGCCGCCATCACCTCATGTTTCAGCACGATAATGCACAGCCCCATGTCGCAAGGATCTGTACACAATTCCTGGAAGCTGAAAACATCCCAGTTCTTCCATGGCCTGCATACTCACCAGTCACCCATTGAGCATGTTTGGGATGCTCTGGATCAACGTGTACGACAGCGTGTTCCAGTTCCCGCCAATATCCGCGAATAACTTCGCACAGCCATTGAAGAGTGGGACAACATTCCACAGGCCACAAACAACAGCCTGATCAACTCTATGCGAAGGAGATTTGTAGCGCTGCATGAGGCAAATGGTGGTCACACCAGATGCTGACTGGTTTTCTGATCCACGCCCCTACCTTTTTTTTAAGGTATCTGTGATCAACAGATGCATATTTGCATTCCCAGTCATGTGAAATCCATAGATTAGGGCCTAATGAATTTTTTTCAATTGACTGATTTCCTTATGTGAACTGTAACTTAGTAAAATCTTTGAAATTGCTGCATGTTGCGTTTATATTTTTGTTCAGTGTACATTCAAATTAATTGTTTTACAGTTTTTCTGTTTGTTTTCTTTCATGATTTCATGCAGCACTAGTTTTTGTTGCTGGTGAATACAAACGTTTTCCTCATTATTCTATGTGTAATGTGGTTTGCTCAGAATGCATGTCTGTAGTCGTCAGTCGAGATTCATCCCAGTGGGACGCTTTGTGGGTATTTCAAATTGCCGTTCAGTTCAGGTACCTCTACAGAAAAGCAAACACGGTTTGTGAACTGTGTAAACATGTAAAGAATAAAAGAACAGCTAACTTTTTTTTATTTGGATTTGATGCACGTTGGTGTATTTGTGTAAATGTCAGTATTTAAGTTACCGTTCGGTCCTAACATTTTATTAGCAAAATAATAATAAAAAAGTTTTAGTAATTAAACATATCTAGTTGTCTACAGTATGTGTTAGTCTTGGTCGTGCTATTTGTTCAGTACTTGTTCGTAACATTCTTACTGGCTTTAGAAATGAGAGTGCAGTGTCTGTGTTCCTGTGAAATGCTGAAAGTAATCCCACCACATCCAGTTTCTTCAACTCGTCATTCAAACCAGAGATTAGTTTCTACTCTGGTTACTGTATTGCCGCTGACTGCAAACAATAGTCTTGTTTATTTAAAAAAAATTAAAAACTTGATTTGCTATACTAAATTTAAATAGATAGGACAACGGGGAAGCCGAAGAGTATATTGACAGACAACATTCAGAGGGCATATACAAAACTGAGATTTTCTTTCAACAAGTAGAAAAAAGGTAAAATACACAAACACTGTATTTCCATATTTGCTGGGTGGATTGATTTGGAACAATAATTAAACACAGTTTAACATTGAAGTCCTTCATCAGAGACTTAAGCCCTCGTATTGACCAATCATGTTAAAGATAATCTCTGATCCATTATCGAACATATGTTATGCTTGGAATTTTAATTGAATTTATTTGCATTGACTGGTAAAAGTTAGACAATACTGTAAATCCATAAATATGTGTGAATCTTTTATAATGCGTTTTTCACGTATGAAAAAAAAACTGCACACATTTTTGGCACGAATATCAAATTCCAACAACAATACATAGTGCCTATAGAAAGTCTGCATCCCCTTAAAAAATGTTTTTTTTCATTCATCTACACATCCTACCCCAAAACTTCCAAGTTAAAAAAAATATTCTAGAAATTTGTAGAAAATTAATTAAAAATAAAAACTGAAATAGCCTGGTTGGGTAAGTGTCCACCCCCCTTGTAAGAGCAATCCTAAATTAGCTCAGGTGTAATCAATCACCTTCAAAATCACACACCAAGTTAAGTGACCTCTGCCTATGTTAAATTGTAGTGATTCACATGATTTCAGGATAGATTCAGCAGTTCCTGTAGGTTCCCTCTGCTGGGTAGTGCATTTCAAAGCAAAGACTCAACCATGAGCACCAAGGCGCTTTCAAAAGAACTCCAGGACAAAGTTATTGAAAATATCAAAGGCCTTGAATATCCCTTGGAGCACGGTCAAGACGATTATTAAGAAGTGGAAGGTGTTTGGCACCACCAAGACCCTGCCTAGATCAGGTCGTCCCTCCAAACTGGATGACCGAGCAAGAAGGAGACTGATCAGAGAAGCTACCAATAGCATAATGGCAACTTTGCAAGAGGCTTTTATGGCCAAGACTGGTCAAAGTGTGCTTATGACAATATCCCAAGCACTCCACAAATCTGGACTGTATGGTAGGGTGGCAAGAAGGAAGCCATTACTCAAGAAAGCCCACCTTCAATCCCGTTTGAAGTATGGAAAAAAAACAGAGGAGATTCTGTAGCCATGAGGCAAAAAGTTTTGTGGTCTGACGAAACTAAAATGGAACTTTTTGGCCTAAATGCAAAGCGTTATGTTTGGCGCAAACCCAACACAGCACGTCACCCAAAGAACATCATCCCTACTGTGAAGGATGGTGGTGGCAGCATCATGTTATGGGGGTGTTTCTTATCAGCAGGGACTGGGGCACTTGTTAGAATAGAAGGGAAAATGAATGGAGCAAAGTACAGAGAAGTCCTTGAGGAAAACCTGCTGCCCTCTGCAAGAAAGCTGAAACCGGTACGGAAGTTCACCTTTCAGCATGACAATGTCCCAAAGCACACAGCCAAAGCTACACTGGAGTGGCTAAGGAACAAAAAGGTAAATGTCCTTGAGTGGCCCAGTCAGAGCCCCAACCTAAATCCAATAGAACATTTGTGGCTTGATTTGAAGATTGCTGTCCATCAACGATCCCCAAGGAACTTGACAGAGCTTGAACAGTTTTGTAAAGACTGGTCAAATATTGCCAAATCTAGGTGTGCAAAGTTGGTAGAGACCTATCTCAACAGACTGACAGCTGTAATTGCTGCCAAAGGTTCTTCCGCCAAGTATTAACTCAGGGGGATGGAGACTTATCCAATTATCCAATTATGATCTTTCAGTTTTGTATTTTTAAATACATAATTTTTTTCACAATAAAAACTTTTTTCTCCTTAATAGTGTGGAGTATGGTGTGTACATAAGTGGAAAAAAATCCTCACTTAAATGCATGAAACTGAGGCACTGATAGAACAGAATGTGAAAAAATTTCAAGGGGGTGTAGATTTTCTATAGGCACTGTACTCTGTGTATTGCAACAGGTCGCTAACATTTCAGGAGTAAAATAGATTTTATGGGTGTGATTTGTCAAATGTTTTGGTCGAATCTGACAGACTGCTGTTAATGGGAAGAGTGACAGAGTTGGCTCTCCACACAGCAGAAAAGAAACAGCTGAAGGGACGAGGTGCACTAACTCTAACCCTAACCCAGCTGTGAGTCTGTTGGGATATATCTCTACCACCTTTCTGTCCATGATAATGTATCCTGTCAGATTCCACGTACTTCTTTTATCTACATATGATCTGAGCACACTCTTAAACTCAGGGGAGACATTTAACACTAAAAGACCCGGGGATATACTCATACCTAGAAGCCCTGCAGCAGTCTTTCTGACAACTGTTTTCAAAACATTGTAAATAGCATAACAAAAGGAGAAACAGTCAGACTTGATGAGTTTTTTTTTAATTTATTTTTACTGAGTTTACATAAACATTTGAGCAACCATTGTATATTAAATTATTTATATTTATATATATACATATTATATATATATATATATATATATATATATATATATATATATATATATATATATATATATACATACACATATATATATACATACACACACACACACACCCATATATATATATATATATATATATATATATATATATATATATATATATATACATATATATATATACATACACACATATATATACACACACATATATATATATATATATATATATATATATATATATTACACACACACACACACACCCATATATATATTATTATATAGTTTATGTGGCTATATATAACAGCATCCAGATTATGTCTGTAATACCACATATATACATGTCTATATCCATTATATATATGAGACATTATCCAGGCAGATTATAAGGTCAGACTTTGTTCCGAGACGAAGTTGTCCCAGCTTTGAGAGGGAAATGGGGAAAGGCTGAGTCTCATATTTAAAAAATTAATCAGGATCACCGTGACTGAATAGCAATATAGGGACTTCTAAACAAAGTGTAGTTAGTCTTTAAACTGTCCACCTGTTGCACAGACCATGCCTGACTTATTGCTGGAGGGCATCTAAACAGCAGCAGTTTATTTCTCTTAATAGGTTCATGTAAAGGTCTCTCGTCCTAATCCTTCAATCTTCCACACAGGCAACTACAGCCTGCTCAGCAATGTCTGTTGTGTCGAGAACAAGATCTTCACTTTCTTCAAGGAAAGGATTTCCCATCTCTTCAACTGTTACAACAATGCTCTGTACATTATTTGCAAATTACTTCTGAAACCCTTTCATTTGTTCATGATGTGCACTAATTTAGCACAAGTTTTTTTCTGTTTTTGATAAAGGGGTATTTTACCTTGAGTCTAAGGCTTTTCACAATCAACACAGATAATGTGCTTTTCTACATGTGATGTCCAAAGTTTTATTTTTATTGCACTTACCGACCTGACATTGCTGTCTCTTGCGGCTGTCAGCGGGGTTGCCAGCTTCAGCTGTGAGTACACACTTGGCTTCCAAATGCTTTTTGTAAGTTCCTGTGCTAACTGTAAAATACATTATCTCCTTGGTAAATTCTTCTCCGTGCATTCTTTGTAAAGTACCCAGGAGTTGATGGCTGCTAGGTCCAATACATTGTAAAACATCTGAACATACCACCGTCGGGAGCCATCTTTCACGGAATACTTCCATACCATCTGATCCAAAACATCAACTCCATATTTTGTTGAACTGGAAAACTCCTCGGTCTCTGCTAATCGATTGACCAAAACAGTGAACCTGACAAACAGGCATCATCCTTTGAAAAGGCTGATAGAAAAACAATAGATTGTCAACCATTCACTCGGCAGAGAGTAGAGACTAATCTAATTACAGCTAAACACACTGTGGACTGGTAAATAAAAATAATAAAGTAAAATATCATTCTGTATAATCAAAATTGTTTTCTGTGTGGCAGTCAATATGACTGCTGCCAGGACTTTTAGTTATAATGTAATATATCTCCTTTATTTTAGCACTCCCACGTTTCATGTTTTGTGAGAATATTTAATACATACGGACAGAAAGGTACATGAAGGTGCAACCCCATGTGTTAGACAAGTGGAGAAAATTACATTTTAAAACCAAAAACCACCAAAATTACTGCCGCAGAGCTTCTAGTGTTAAGGAGGACACAGAGATATTTTGGGCTCCTGTAAGTGGAATGTTTGTGCACTGGCTTACAATATATCCAGACAACTTTGAAGTAATCAAGAGAAATCACACAGAACCATTCAGGTTTGAAGTTTTAACAAATCAGAGCAGTATTGGTACTCCTTCAGTTTATAAAATACTTAAAAATGGATTGAGTGGTTACAGACTACATCAGATCCCTGCTAATAGGCAATCTGGGTGATCCAGTGCCTTTACAAATTTAACAGCGTTAACACTTCAATACAATTAAGGTTATCACATGTTTCACCCTTAGGCCAGACATGCAAAACACTAAAACATACACCGCTAAATCCTAAAGCATCCAATATATCACTCTCTAAAGCTAAAATACAATTCCTATCACTACAGTAATGCTTCAATATAAGTGAGATATAAATTCAAGATTATGCTTACCTCCCAATATATGGAAGTTTTGTGCAGGATATAAGTATAGAGCTGTTTTCGAAGACAGAGGCTTCTGAATACGACCAAACAGCAACCCGCTTTTTCACAGATCTTCAGAGAATGATACGTGATTGGGGTCTTGCCTCAACTTTTATAGAACTTTTCCTCTGCATCATGCATCAGAAGACTTAATTAAATCTAAACATTTGGTCTATTTTGGCACCTCTATCTTAAAGTGTAGAATACATTTTAAAAGTCTTGGTAACTCCTTTTAAAATTAATTGTATAGGACCTTGTGTTCTCTATTTTTCTAATCTCAAAAATTGTGAGGTAATCTTCAGACTGACAACATATTTCCCAGTACCACAAAGTTCTAAAGTTCTTATTAAAATACATATATATATATATATATATATATATATATATATATATATATATATATATATATATATATATATATATATATAGATAGATAGATAGATAGATAGAGAGAGAGAGAGAGAGAGAGAGAGAGAGAGAGAGAGAGAGAGAGAGAGAGAGAGAGAGATGTTTTTAATATGTAACACCAGCTCTGTTTAACTACTCCAGCCTTGGTCTAAAATATATTTCCCTTTCAACAGCAAAATCATATTTTTCAGTGTGTTTAAATAAACTTTTTTTCTTAATTATCTTTTCATTTATAATTGTGTGGTCAACAGACTTGGCTTCTCTAACTAAAAATTTTCCTTGCTTCAGTAGTCCTTGACAATAGATGAGAACTTGAGAGGCCCTGCCATCCAGCCGGAGTTTTGGTTTTTTAATTCATAGAAAACTCAACACTAAGCACTTTCCAAATTAACTGCATGAAGTTATACCTTGGCCAAACTTTAAAAAACTGCTTAAACCAGATAAAGCAAGCTTATTTACTAATTACAAGCAACCAAGTTCTCATTCATTTTGTAGATCGGTAATGAGACTAAGACCATTAGCTTTGTTTTCTTCTACAATAAAGTACCTTCCATTAGTGAAATATAACAGTTTATACGGAGCAAAAACTTTGAGCATCTACCCATCAAAAGTCCGCTTTGGATAAAAAAATTCCCCTTATCTCCAAAGGTCTAGTACTGCCTAGTGATAAGAAAAAGCTACATGCACCTACCAATGGTTTTCAATTAGATCACAGTTTATACTAAATTGTCTCATTTTTAGACTTAACAGTCTTTCTTTTATAATACTTGTTTTCTATTACAGTTTAACCTTTACACTTATATTCTGTTTCAATTAGATTAGAATACCTGTGTTTAGCTTAAAGACTGCTTCCAAATCAAGCTTAACTATTTTTCTAATTAAGAAACTTGACTGTGAACACACTCTCAAGCCAATTAAAATAGATGTTCGTTTTCTTCCTTTACAGTTTTTCTGTTGAAATACTTGTTTTCTATTACAGTACAACTTAAACAGGTGCAATACTTCTTTATTAGTTTCAAGTCTAATCCTGTCCAAAGGTTGCTTTTTCTTTGCAATACCTAAGAGGCACAGCGTTTTTTGCTTACAAACTTCTTCCCAATTAAAGTTACTGCTTTTCTGATAAGAACTTCACTGTGAACACTTTTCTAATTTAATTAAATGAAATATATGCTAATAAATAGTACATCATAACATTATCTTGATTGGTGTGTTTTAACATTTTGTTTGCAACATCCAGTTCATGTCAAGAAGATCAGCTCTTCCTGCAAGATTTAAATTCCCTTTCTAGACATCACAGGTGTGGGTGACAATCTTTAAAAGCCTGATACCTGCAAAAAACTTTAACCTTTGTAGCGGGACCCCCATCTTTACATTCTCATTTCCATCATCATTGGGGAAACTTCAAAGAAATTAAGCTGGTTCTATCAAAGAGTCATGCATCTCTGCCTCATATACCTTTCACTTAAAAAAGGTGCTCACACATTGTAAAGGGTGGAAGGGTTTTTAGGATCACACGTGACAATCCCCTGTCAGGAGGTTACCCCTGCCCAGGCACTCCAGAGACTTGCAGTGAAGAGTGCTGCATAGTATCACAGACACTAACTGCTACCTGAGCCTGGGGGTCAGTCCAGTCCAGTGCCCCTTCTGCCCTGCAGTGGAGATGCTCTTTCACCTCCTCATTGACTGCCCTTGGCTGCAGCACTTCCTTCTGTTTTTAAAAGACCCGATGGCTTCCCTGAGAGTAGTTTTTACTAAGCAGCTCTTTGTTTTTAGCACTAAGTACAGTTTTAGACAAAGGGACAGATGCTCACAATACGATGTTAGCACTGGTTTTAGCAACACTTTAATGTTTATAGAGTCCTGTTGGTCTCCAGTGTCAAGATAAATGTCTTTTTTTTATCAAATGCTGCAATACCTGGACACTTTTAAAACTTGGTGGTGTATTGGGGTGGGTGTGTGTGTGCTGTGACCAAAACTGCCAGAACACTAAAATGACAATTATTTGAGGTTTTTTTTTTTTTTTTTGCTGCCCCGTCCAGAAGTATTTAAAATTATTAAAAAATATGAAAAACCTATAATAATAATTTTATATACAACATGTCATAATGCATTTCACATTACTGTTGTTTGAAAGTAACAGAAATACAACAAAAAAAGTTAGAAGTAACTCATGTAACAAACTTATATTAGAACACAAATGTAAAAATGTCTACTGAAATACAAGACATTTAAGGCTATTTAAATACAAGACATTATTCCTATGCACCTACAGCCAGCTGTACTGGAGGTATTATGCATGACTTTATTTGAAGGCAACAAGGTAAGAGTCCCACTATCATGGTAAAAAAGGTTATTTAGACATTTATGAATTACAGTGGAAGCAAGGAGTAAAGTCTGGATGAGTGATAATTAACACACCTCCAATCTTAACTCCAGTTTAACGTGCATAAGGCGCTTTTTCTTTTGCCAGTCCATACGATGTTTATATATAAAACACAATTTTTGCTTCCCAGTGTTTATGTTGTTTTTAGACGACAGCACCTCATATCTATGTCTTCTACAATTTCAGACAACAGAGATGAACAAGTCATGACAAGCATACAATTGTAGCAATGACAAGTACAGTATAAGAACTACATAATAGTAGAATGCCACTTGAGGGTCCTACACCCCTTCTGTTTCTAGTCTTGTCTTAATTAAAAAAATGTAGGCGTATTATTACAACAAATGTGAGCACTTGAGAAAATGTGCATCCATTTTTAGTGGTGCATGCTAGCTCTGTTGCCATATCCACTGTCTAGCAGTAGGCAATAATAATAATAATAATAATAATAATAATAATAATAATAATAATAATAATAATACAATGCTCCAGTTGATAACCAACAGCATACTGTCTGTCAACTTATTATGAACCACCTTGAGGTAAAAGCAGCAACAAGGCTGCCATGTTTAGTTTTTTTGTTGTTGTTGTTGTTGTAAAAGTGTAAACCATCTGCAGCCCTGGCTTCACTATATAGATTTGGAAAACCCTTTATTCTAAAGCTCTCTATAACATTATTTCAGGATAGTTGCTTTGGTTGTATATTCATCACTTTCCATGACCGCGAAAAAAAATAACAAAGGAACTTGTTGATCGAAGACGAACACTATTTCACCGCTCCCTTTGCATCTAAAACCACACAAAGTGTGTTTGTTAAGTACATGAACTGCAATATACACCTTTTTACAAGCCAGAGGGGTGAGTAATAATACTAATATTAGGGGAGACTTTTTCCATAGAATTGGGGCAAGATGCACCTACTAAAGCCCCTTTCACACTGGCATGCTCTACTCGGGTCGGAACCTACCTGAGTCAGGATCCAGTGTCATGCGGGTTGGTTACACAATTTCACACTGATTTTGATAAAGCAGGGTTGACGTGGGTAACAGATGCAAGTACACAATGCATGTGTCAATGCCCCAAAAGCAGCTTGTTACGGGCGCTTCCATCCAAGCTTCTTTGGACTGAAGCGTCGGCCCAAATGTTTATTAGAGCAAATGTTTCTTCATCCCTGCTGCAATCTGGCTCATGGCGTTCCATGGCTTGCTGGAAAGGACAGCTTCATGCTGAGTATGACCTTCTGGAATGATACTGCCAGGACATTTCTTTGAGGAAATCACCAGGCAAAGTAAAACTAAACCTCATTCTTTGGACTTTGCAAAATCTTCCTCACCATGTGGACTTTATTCAGAGACTTCTTTCTAAATGAAAGTTTTGTAATTATATGCAGTTTGATTGAATTTCCATAGACATTATTCCTTAGACATTAATTTGTAAATGATGTATAAATAAATATTAAATTAATCAGTTGTTTGAATGTTTTAGATATATTTAGAATTCTGATAAAATATATGGTCTAATAATTTTCTGAACACAACAACTAATTACAAACTTAGTTATTATAAAACCTGTACTGATAGTTTGAACCTACCTAATTTTGTAACATTGAAATAAACAAAAATAATTTTACTTTTAAACCAAGTTGTCTGATTTTATTTCTGAATGTGTGGCAGAGTAGGGGGAGGAGCCAGAGAGGAACACCTGGCTCCACTTGAATTAATGAGGCCCCTACATAAAAGGGTTGGAAACTCTGCAGTCAGGGCTGTGTGCTAGGCTGGGAAGCTACATGTCCTGAGACCTGTGTGAGTCCCAAAGAAAGGTGATGTGTAAACACTTGTTTGGTTGCTGGTAAACGGCACAGCCGTCCAGCGTGTTAGTGAGGGCCGTTCAAGAAAAGTTTAGTTAGCGCTCCATTCAGGAGTTAGGCTTTTGTTTTGGGTTTGTGTTTATCATTTATTGTAAATAAAGTACACTTGTTTGGTGGCCGGCAAACCGCATAGCCATCCAGCAGGTTAGTGAGGGCTGTTCAAGAAAAGTTTAGTTGGCGCTTCGTTCAGGAGTTAGGCTTTTGTTTTAGGTTTTTGTTTAACATTTTGATGGAAATATAATGAGTTCTTATTGGAAATCTCCCTACTGACCTGTGAGGGCCCTAAGTAGCGAAAGAGTAAGTCTTTGGACAGGATGGCCTGACAGTTCATTTCCTGGGTCGGGAAGTCGGTCAGCCTGGAAGAAGGTGATACTCCGTTGCAGGAATGTAATGACCCGGAAGGTAAACGAGGTAGCAGCTGCAAGCAATAGAGTCAGCTGCAATCATTTACCAAGGGGTCATAAGTGATTGCATAAAGGGCCGGAGAATCGTAAATCTTTTCCTTCGCTTTGGATACAAAACCTAACCTGGAAGTACCCTTGCAGTGTGCGAAATAAATAATCATGAGTGTTTGTCTCGTCTATAATTGTTACTTGTGTGTTTTATAGATGGCTAACACGTTCCGGAGCTGTCGCTATAGGCCAGCAATAAACCCGGACAACGCTTCACCACTTCACTTTGGACCTGTGATCGTGTGTGTGTCTAATTGTGTGTGTTAGTACTGTGCTTATTGTTTGCGGGACTGCAGCCCTTTTCACTACTGTGCAATACACATTGTTGTGTATTGCAGGCTCATTATTGTTTACTGACTGGTCATCGGACCATTGGATTATAAAACCATTTCACCCGTACTTTGTCTGTTTGTTTCTTGTGATTACTGCACCAGCACTGCGCCTGCTATACACCTCCATGACTAATTACCACTTTGCCACAATCATCTATTGTAAATAAACATGCACAACAGTGCTAAAATCAAAGTTTCTATGTTTTTAAAGGATGCAAACGAGCCACAAGTGCTAATTAAGCCTTATTAGAAATAACCCATATTAAGTTAATGGGGAATATTGTTTAACATATTAAATTAGCTATACACTATGAAGTAGGTTAATATTTTATAACTGATACATTAGATAATATTTTCTTTTGAGATACTATAATTAGAAATACAATAACCAATGTAGTTTACTTAATTTATCCCAGATAATCAATATAATCTTCAACTATTTGCCACAGTAGTTACTCTGTTCAAAGAAAAAAAAAGTGTTTGACTGTCTTAATATTAATAATAATGATAATAAAAATAACTTAAAAAACAAAGCCCTAAAAACAGTCCCATCCCATCTGATTGCAATAGATGTCGTGATATATATATATTTATTTTTTACCGTTCAGAATGATATAGCATTAAGCTACAGTATATTGAACATATCTTGTTCGCCACAAACCGTTTGAAATATTAGGTTATTTGTATGTTTTTGATTAATATCAGGATTTGGAAAATTTAACGTTGAACTGTCTGTGCTGGTCCACATCTACTGTACTATTTTTCATTGGCTTTTGTTTAATTTCCTTACTGCTGAAATAATAACATGTAGTATTTTGTTTTAGAAGATGGCCTGATATTCAGTGTCAAGCAGGCTCAATTTTGTTGTGAAACTAACGTGCCATACTTCACTATTTGTATAGCTGGCCATGGCTACCATTGTCAATAAGGTGGGCTTTGCTGGTTAATATCTGAAACCTTGCCAAATAAGACTTTCACCTCAAATGTTGCAATGAGAGAGAGAGAGAGAGAGAGAGAGAGAGAGAGAGAGAGAGAGAGAGAGAGAGAGAGAGAGAGGAAAAGCTGCTTCATTCCCTATCATTCAAAAAAATAATAATAAAAAACACAGGCTTTATTTTATCCCTAATCTCTTCCACTTCTTGTAAATCCAATTTCTATACCAAGTGGCTAGATGGTGTCCTCAAAAAGATACAATCTCCCAGCCACACTACTGAATTTTGCAGATAAAATAACTACATTTTAAATACCATTACTGAGGCTGAGAAACATGCCATGCTTGATAAGCAAACTCATTTAGTGGTGCAAAAGTCCATAACACCACCCCCAACATCAACACAATCGTAGTGTGGACTGTGATTGAAGGTGACATCCCCTTTCACGTTCCACTATTATTTTCTGTCAAAACAATTATAAAAAATTCACATAACAGCTATATAATTGAATATATTGTTTAAAGATATTCTGATGAATTCTTATGCTGATATTTTTAGCATGAAATCCATTAATTTACTTTATAAGTTTCCATTGGCTTAATTTCATTTTGCATTTGCATTTCACGAGAAGTTAATAAAATTCATAGTTCAAGTGCCTGGCAAATACAATAGTGAGGTTTACATTTAAAATATTTTCTATTCTAGGTCTCCTGTGGTGAAATAAACTGTATGGGGTTGTCCTATCCTGCTGCCAATGTCATTGCATTTCACAAAGCTGGCCTAAACAGGCACACCTTGGATTCATGAATAAATAAGCATAGACTATTCTGATTAAGGACAGTATGGCAAAATGATTCTGCACTGTGGTTATTTTCTAAGATGTAATCTCTAATCTTGCCAAACATGACAGGGAGGATTTATTTTTTCAATCAATGACATTGATGTGAATTCTAAACAATATGTAATATTTTTTTAGGTGTAGCTTGCTTAGAAAAAAGAGCAGTGGTTTCAAAATGACAGTATGTACCGTGGAAAAACTATATAAATAAAAGGAGTTCATTTATCTATGCACTATGTATTGTCACGATGGGTAGTAAAAACAGTTTTCTACCGTTATTTTTCAGGACGGAATCTGATAATATAAATTATTACAAGTACAGTATGTTAATTACATACACTGCTATAAATGCATACATAGAGCAGTCAGTATCTTGATAAAGGAAGATCCACAATGGCGACATACATACTTAAGGACCTACAGGTACAGTACATACAGGTCCCTCCATACAGTATTTCAGATTCTGATATTTGTGGTAAAGAATGACAACCATATTTTATTACAATAGCATTGTCAGTTCTCTAGATAACAATAAGGCATTCAATGTAATAAATAAATAAATAAATAAATAAATACTGATTATGCACTGTACAAACTAGTGAACAGCACTTCCTTACACTCCTTCCCCTTGTGTAGAAATCTATTTACACATACTATTAGAAACATATTGAGAAGGAATCAATGTGATAAAGATGATGTCTACCTGAGGGCAAAAAACTGACAGATGTAGCAAGCACAATCCAAACATTCTGCTGAGCTAATAGGCTAAAACTGTACAAGAAAGTGTTTACTAGATTAACAGCATGCAAAGGGTCACTGCTGTAGTCAGACGCTCTTGATACTTTTCCAGTTTTTCTCCTTCCACTCTTAATTCTACAGCAGCTGCACTGGAAAAGTGTTTAATAAATTGATAAATAATTCACATACTACAGGTACTGTGGCAGGGCGGAAGCCCTGCACATGGGGAATATGTAGTGTATTGTATATTTTTGGGTTAATTGTTGTAAATAAATTGGTTTAATTGTTTGACTGCTGTGGTTCTCCGCTGGGGGCGATTACCTGTCTGTGTGGAGCAACAGCTGAAAGCAGTCAGTGTTCCAGCAGGCAGGTGGCTATGTCTCAGCAGAGCATCAGTATAAAAACATAGTGATCACTGTGATCGGGGCTGCTGCAAGGCCTGCCATTTTCACTGCATCTTTAATTTATAGTTTGTTGTACTGTGTTTTATTTTAAGTGTTTTTACAGTCTTGTACCATCCTCTGTGCGTCACATGACATTATTGTTTGTTTTTTTGTTTTTATGTATGTTTCACTGCACTTCTGTGTCTCCATGCCTCCATTCTGGCTCTCACTTGCATGTCTGCCTTCTTCAATGCAGGAACAATATGTAAGAATGCCACAGTACCTATTAAATTTGGAAAACAAAGTGCAACGGGAAACAGAGCATGCACATTTGCAGGCGCCTGAAACCATTTCGTATTGTCAAATATTCAATAATGGTGTATATTCATCATTAAATGAAATACTGTAAATGCTGTGCATTTAAATAGCTTCTACATTCAAATGTAATAAAATGGATCTGTAGCTATCAATATTTAATAAATGGATACTGTATAACACCGTGTAAATACAGTAAAATCGTAAATCTCGAAAAACTACTCACTTCTAAATCTTTTGTAGTCATTTTTGTAGTACTTTAGTATAAATACATGTTCATTTGGATTCATATGTTGTTTTTTTCTGACTTTATGTGAACGAAAAGACACACATTTGCCCGTTTTCCCATTGGAAATAGTGATATTTTGAAATATCACTGTCCTGGTCACAAAAGCAAAGTTTGTGGGGAATAATAGCCATTTTCTATACTTTTGAGGCATAAGCAATTAGGAAATAATACTTACTACCCAGGAACAAAAATTGTGTTACATAGTGTAATTACTCAACAGTGAAGATCACTGCAGGGTTTATTAAATTGATCCAAAAAATGGCAGATCTAAATACCACCAGAGATCATTTGAAATTGTGAACAAAGGTTATGAAAATCAAACATCCAGTATGGGAGTTTTTTCTCCAAATTTTAGTAAAAAATACATGTCATTAATCCGTTTTATGATTTACTGATATGAGTATTCAGATCTCTCACAGTTGTGATCAATTGTATAGACATATGGTATGCATGTTTTGCACCATAAATCCGGCCTGTGATTTGCGAACAGCAGAAACCAATTTGTATTGCCCAAATAACCCAATTGGTCAATGCAAAGCCTGCAACAAATGCATTGTCCTCTACCTTTTAAGTATTTGGTCCTCTTAAACCTTAGAGACCACAATTACAGTTTGTACTTTGTAAGAGTATAATGTCTGCAAGTCCCATTTATGCTAGAATATCATTGTCTTTTCTACTATCAATGCAATACACAGTAAATAAAAAAAATGTTACATTGCAATCTGTTTTAGGATAACTGTAGTGCCCTAATATATTGTGCTGCCTAAAGACAATTTTAATCTAAAACAGAATATTTCAAGGCCCTAATCTGATCTGACAGGCAATGCTAAATAGAGTCATTAGGTAACAAATAGAAACTTGAAATAATATTAGTTCACAGACCTTCTGTACCCAATACCTTGGCATGTGTGATTGGGTTTTTCATCTAATGGATATGTTTTAATGCTGCAGTGTTTCATTTTAACAGATACCATTCAATTTCCCTAAACTGCTTTAATAAAAATTTTAATGAGAAAAATAGTAATTCCCATTCCTTATTTCCATACACAATCTTACCAAAGCTCACAATAAAGTCTGCATTTTCACTGAGGCAATGCAACTTCATGCTAAACAGGCAAAGCAGTTAGAACTAATAGAGTGTTCAGCACTAAAGATAGGTTATCCAGAGGTTGTGTGTGTGTTGATTTAAATTCATGCAACATACAGCACAAAAGAATGAGGAATGAAAAGTACATTACCAGTGCTGGTAACTGATATCTAGAGATACTTACAATTGAGCTGAACTAGTCAGCAATTATATAAAGTAACTACAACAGTAAGTCACCAAAAAGGTCACCAACAAATATTTTCTTTATCGTTGATATGGCCAGAGGTTAAAACAATGTAACAGTGACATGGTTCATTCTGACTGTTTTTTGGAACATTATTGAAGTAATCATAGAATATAGGTGTGTACCAGATGGTGTCACAGTGGAATATTTTAGTGATCTATTCTAAACAGTAGCATACCTCAGCAAAGTTTATTTTTAACTCCAAAAGGGAGTTTCCCATAGGGGAGATTTATAGACCCAGGGCTTCAAACATTATGGTGTACCATAGTTGCAATTATTGTGCACGTTCATGATTTCCCTTTTTACTATTGCAATTGTATTCTTAATCGTGCAAAATAGTAGGCAAATTCTGGCGCATACTGATTTTATTGTGCCATACTACGGTAATCAGAATGAATATGTGATTTGTATGGTAATTAGGGTGAACACCCATCCTTACTTGGACAGGACAGTCCCTCAATGTAAAGATCAAGTCCTGGTCCCGGACTAAATGCCTTCAGGAAGGAATTTGTCCCAGATTCCCAGACACAGTGCAATCTTATAGTTTAGCACCACAGTCAAACCATAGCATATCTGTTTGGAGCAATTCCCCGCCCCCTGCCACATCATTTTGCAATGCCTTACACAGCCTCATAATGACTGACACATTGGATAGCCAATATAAGAGACAAACTATATAATCCCACTATCATGTGAGTTTTTAAACTCACATCACATGTTCCCCAACAGCCTGACATTGAAAACTTTGGCGACAGCAAACAAAATACAATTCATAGAATATTTTAATTTCAGTGTTTTCTTTGTTTATGCAAAATGGTTGACTCTAGTGACAGTGATAGTGATACGTCGGTCATGGAAGGAATCCTCTATAAGTCCTACTCCAACAAAGAAAGTTGTAAGCACTAATGCAAATTCAGAGAGGAATGGGTTATAACAGTCATACACATGGATTAGGAAAAGTGCAAATCATTCAACAAGAGTTTTTTACAGATTATGTAGAAAAGATTTTAGAATTGGATACTGAGGTGAAAACATTGTTAAGAAGCATTAAAAGTTGTCAAGTTGATATTTAATTTTGAAATATTGTTTTTATATACAGTATAAAATATATAAATATACAATACCCCACCACCCCATATAAAGTAAGCAGGCTATCACAGACTTAAACTTAATTTGTATTTTGTTTATTATAGCAGTATGCTGTTTTTATGTTATCACAGTAAATAGCTGTTAAGACTAAGAATAGCATTACTGTACATGACTGTACTGTCCATTCTAAAAGGTTAATGGGAATAGTGACTCAAATCTCACATAGAAATTTTGAATGTCTATAAATGTCACTGAGCTCTTAAGATGCAGCCACAGTTTTACATAAAACACTCAACAAATATCACCAGGAGCAGGCGACTGTAAAGGGTGTGCTTTCTAGAATGTAAATGTCATTCTCATATCTTTCGCTAGCTTGTAGCAGTGATGTGTTCAAGATTCTTCCAAAAGTATTTTATTAGTAAGGTTTAAAATTCTTGAAATTTGGTCCCACCACTTCAGTAATGCAATAAAACCAATATGACATAATTAAAAAAAATGCAGCAGACATTTATGTTTATGTCACCCATTAATGATATAGCAAATATTTAAAAAAGGCCGTTAGCTCACTGTGGACTGCTTTAAAAGAGTTGAATTGAATACAATGAGCAAAATAGGGTCTGTGGTCACTGCACGGCCATGATCACAATGCTGAAACTAAAATGGCAGTAACAGCACTTTTATGAATTAAAAAACAACAATATACTAGTGACAACCCCTAGCACCAGAATGTACATTTAAGCATAACTCCCAGAATATATGGTTAAATTGTCCCTGCTTCAAATAATCTTTTTGTTGTTGTTGTTGTTGTTGTTGTTTTTGCTTCTTTTAGCTACCTTATAGATTATGTAAGGCGGCTAAAAGAAACAGCTTTGTAAAGGACAGCAAACTGAGATTTGGAGAAGACCAAAGATTTGGAGCAGTCCAGAATCAAACAATGGTGGAGAATGCATGCAAAGAAGAAAAAAAAAAGCTGACCAAACTGTGGTGAGTTAAATATAAATATAATAGACATAATAAGGATATGATACACTTAGCTACCAGTTAATTAACTGATTTGTTTTGTAGAAAAAAAAAACAGAGATATACTGAACCATTTTTGTATTTGAAAGGCTTTTTTAAATGTGCTAATGTTTGTATCTGTTCTGTCTGTTAATGCCAGGGTTATTCACAATTTAGTAAAATGAAAGGTGTTATTTTTGTATTGTAAAAAAAATATAATGCTGAGTTTTGTTTTATTAAAGAAACACATTCAAATTTTTCTGATTTTGATTTTTGGAGAAACCAATGGGGGAATGATATTTGACTTGCAAATAAAAGTAACCATTCAGCTGGGGTAGCCATCTTAACAGGAAACATTAGAGGGACATTTTTGAACAGTAATACTGATCAAAACAGACATTAGATAATTTTAACAAGAAAACAAGAACAACTTACACTGGTGAATATATGCAACCAATAGTAAATCAATTAACAACATTTTGTTTGAAAATAATGAGGAAGAAGTGAACAAAATTTTAAACAACCTGATGCTAAAGTAATTTGGGTGGAGATTTTAACACTACCCCAAATGATAATTTTGACAGATGGCCTCCCAAAAACATATGTAATTGAGAATCTGCTGAAATGAATTATTTGTGTTAAGGTTTAGATATTACAGATATATGGAGATGCAGAAATCCTGACAAGAGCCAATACTTGTGGGGTAATAAAGACTTATTTAAACAGTCACAAATTGATTTATTTTAGAAAATGTGGCTTTACTGAGACTGTAATTCAACCCTTTATTCTTACTGATCACAAAGCTATATATTTAAAGGTCAACCGATATGATCCCACACACCTTAAAATGAATAAGTTATTAGAAACTTAATAAAACACTTTCAGAGGATGACACATTTAGGAAGGAAGTTAAAAATATTATTAATTATTATTGGAACCAATCAAAGTCAATGAATATGTTTGGTAAATGTTGGGAATTTATGAAATGTAAGGTAAGATCCGCGGCTATGAAGAGAGGAAAGGAGATTTAAAAGGCTAACAGAAAATTACATTATAAAAGAAATCATAAATCTGACTGAAAAGCAGGGCATGAATAAAAGTGAGTCACAGAAACGATTATTATCAGTCAGAATTTGACCAAATTAAAAGCCAAAAGTGCATTTGTAAGAGCTAGAAGAAAGAGGATGGTAATACTAAAAGAGAAATGGTGCATGACATCAAAACAGGACATTACATATGTGATTAATCTTTTGATTATTTTGGGGAAATACTGTATTCATAAAATGAAATGGTTAAAATATAAACCAAACTTTACCTTATTTAAAAAAAAAGTGAAGAATTACATTAACACCATCAAGATGCTTAAAAAAGAAAAAAAGAAACTTGTGATACCTTTAGTTTATTTTGATTTATTTTCCAGTTAGCAAAGGTACTGCTGTCATTGCCTTTGTATTTTAGTTTATGTATAGAAATGGTAAGCCCAGGTATCGGATTCCTCTTGCTATGTATTGTATTGTTATGTTTTGTTAAGCAAATAAAATAAATGAAAAATATATATACAAAAGAAAATGGACGGAGACATTTTCAGCAGCACACAGAAACAAAACATGACACAAAAAAACTGGAAAACACTGTAAATCTGATGTATTTGACTTATAGTTATATTAGAACATGTATTCTGTCTCATGTGTTTTAATATATACGTGTTTACAACATTTATAAATATCAAGAAACAAGTGGATATAAGCAGATCATCATTAGTTAAATTTATTAGGTATGTTTTTCCCCCTTATTACTGATAATAATGTAATGAAGAACTATTATTTCATTTATAAATATTTATTTTGAGAAACTTAATTGAGGGACGTGTCCATTGGAGACAGGTGTGAGAGTGTCAGTGGGAGTCTCTGCCTTGGAGGCAGGTGTGAGAGTGTCAGTGGGAGTGTCTGCCTTGGAGGCAGGTGTGAGAGCATCAGTGGGAGTCTCTGTCTTGGAGGCAGGTGTGAGAGTGTCAGTGAGAGTCTACCTTAAGTGTTAAGTGTTTTTGAATCAAAAACCATTTGTCAGCTTAATCTTTTTCACTACACTAGCAGAGTGCTGGAAAAATGAAAGAAAGAAATGCAGCAGTACCCATTTTCTTACACTGGATTCTGCATGAACAGGCATTACGTGGAAAAGTTGCAGAATTAGAAGTCAGAAAAAGGTAAATTTCAAAGTGGTACTGTTTATTTGTCAGCATATTTTTTCAGTGCTGTTAAAAACATTATATTTTAGAATAGAAGTTACATATTGAGACTTAGCATTATATACACTGACATCTTTTTTATTTTTTTACTGTTTGAGATTTCCATTGAAAGTAAAATACTCTTCTATTTCCTCCATTCCTTTGTGATACTGTTTTTTGGTCAGTGTTCTAGGAAAGCTGCTTCTGGTTAATGTGTATGGTGTAAAGCAGCATATTTGAGTAGTATACATGGATGAAGGCTATATTTGCATCCAGAGCCATTCGAAAAGAAAGGCATAATACCACAGTAGTGACTTCAAAATGGCATATTCATCTAGAAGATTATACTTGACCTCTGACTCCTGTGCACACTGAGATCACTTTCAAACACAAAATGTCTCATTTTCAATCACTCGACAATGCCCACAATTCATGGTTTTTAGGCACTTTTAATAAATCTGTCTCTGTGAAGACTTACAATCACCCTCCACCAATGGGAGCACCAAACGAGTGAGCAATTTTTTAATATTGTCTTAATTTACGTTATTATTATTCATTAAATTCAGTTGCAACTTGAACCTTAACACCCATTTATTGTCTTATTACAGATAATAATATCCATGTATTATGAAAAATAATAGATGAGCTTCAGTGAGTTAAAGGAAAATAATTACATCACGGGTTTCTGTGACCTAATGGTCTCGTAGTTTATGACGTCAAGTAAACCCTAGATGGAATTATTTTCTTGTAAGTCACTGAAGAGCATCTGTTATTCTCTATATATATTGTTACATAATTATATATATATATATATATATATATATATATATATATACACACACACACACACACACACACACACACACACACACACACACACTACAATGCACATATATACTGTATTTATATATTTTTACGGTGCGGCCCACAAAGTAAACAGTCTTAACTTAAATGGCCCTTGTTGCCAGGTTTTTCCGTTCAAACTAATTTTCACAATCAAGTAATTCAGCAAGATGTATTTATTTTGTGTTAGTGAATCAGTGAATCAGACTAACAAGTCAGTTGAATTGAGTCACTAAACTGAATGAATCAAACTAAACGAGTTAGTAAAAAGAATCAAACTGTACATAACTAATTTTCAGGCCAGAAAAAAATAGGTTTAAATATGCCTACCTTTGGTTAAAGCCTGGTGTCCAAACAAACTAATTATAGCTCACTTTAAATGTGCACAATACAATTATCACCCTTTAGTAAATATGGTGTGAATGAAGCTCATCTCATTATTCAGAGCAGGGTGTCTCATTTAAATACATTATAATGCATTACTATACAAATAACATATTCATTCTGATTACGATTGTATGGCACAATAAAATTAATGTGCACCATAATATGCCCACTATTTTGCATGATAATGAAAAAAATTGCAATAGTAAATATGGGAAATCATTAATGTGCACAGTAATTGCAATTATCATGCACCACAAAGTTTAGAGCCCTTTCGTAAATGAGGTCCTTTGTGTGGCAAACCCTGTTTTGGACAGTCTTGATTTTTAAAACATAAACTACTATAGCATATTAGTTATCTGTCAGGGGCCAGATGCTCCAGGAACATCCATGTTAAACCAAATCCTAATGTACCCCAAACTACCAGAATACAATACTGTTATTCAGTCTCTTATCTGGATGACTGAAATATTATTCTACACCATAAATGCTATTCAAAGAGTGGATCGCAACCTGCATGACCATTATGGTAAAGACTTGTGAGGGCTTCATATTTATTATTATGATCCTTGCTTCTACAGAAAACAAAGTACAATAAGCTCCATTGGACCTGCCTGTTATCTGCTTATGACTTGGTTTTATCTGCCACTAGGACCAAGCTGGAAACAGGCCAGTATGTTTCCACAGACCAAGAACAAACCAACTTGAACCAAGACTCTGTAAGCCCAGTTGGGATTTTAGACTGGTTTCAGTTAGTCAAATTTGCTTTAGAAATAATAATTATTTTGATCAGTTACTGCAATTAAGCCATCTTCTAATTAAAAGGTGTGTATAACATGGCATGTTACAGTGCTGTTTTAGATGGTGCTCTCTCAAGATACCAGATGACATTAAAATTATTATACCAATGACTAATTTGCACAGGAATGTGAGAAAGGGGAAGGAAAAATTCAATGGGCACCATCAAAGGTTTTGAACAATTGTGTTATTCTGTTCACCTTGTGTGAAGAGCAGATAGACGGACATGCTGAGTGCACAAGCTTCCACATGTTAAATGAGGATCTAAAAAGTTATTGAAAAGCAGCAGGTTTTAAGTTAATATTTTGGTGGTTTCAGGTCTTGCATGTTTCTCTATAAGGCCTATGACATAAATAAACTGACTTCCATAAAAAATAATAAAACAAGCAAATCTGCATCATACATGTGCATAACTATAACTCAGTATTACCTCCCTGATGTACCACCTTAATCTGTGTGCAAAGAAAACATACACTATATTTAAACGTTGTATTTAAAGCTATAAGGAAATGTTTGTGTTGTTTTGAACATAAGAATGCACATCTTGGGGACTGCTTAGAAATCGAGCAGATTCTGTGACAGACGTGGTGCTGCATTGCCCCCTGCAGAATTGAAAAGGTTTGTCTTCATAATTCTTTTAAATCCTTTCGTAAAATCTGCATACACATGAAGCTTCAATTGATTAGGATTATTTTTAAATGGACTATAGGTGTGTTTTTGTGGATGGAAAATGAATTGCAGAAATACATATAAAAATTATAGTAAAAAAAAAAAAATTCAGCACACAACATGTTTATTATTCAACAATAAAACTACCACACCACCTCCAATTACAATCCAAATATATACCTCCTGTATGCATTTCAGCCACACACAGATAGACTTTTTAAAATATTTTTTTTACTTTGGTCAACGTTTTGATTAGGTATCAAAAGTCATAGACGTTTAACTCGGTGTGCAAAATGTCAACAGCACAAACTCCACGAACAGCAGATTAACTCACAGTAGAAATATCTGCTGTGGGTTTACTGAAGTAGACTGCAAAAAATTGTGCCCTCACATTAGTGGAAACCAAATACAACCTTAGCATTTTTTTGCAGAACTTGTTGTTCTTGAAGTTAACTAAACTATGATTCAGTTTGAAACAGGATTTGTAAAAGGCCGCAGTGACTGGCTTCTTGCGTTGTCTGTCATGTGGTGCAGCAGACAACGAGTTCATAAGCAGGGAACTGCATGTAAGGGGAGGGGATGTTAAAAGGAAGCTTGGAATAGTTGAGACAGTTCACCCTTCAGAGAGACCTTTCTTTTATTTAAGCACATTAGTGAAGGAGTTTACAGTCAAAAGGAAGTGAAAAGGTCAGAGGCTGCCATCCTGACATTGTTGAATTATCTTATGATCCCATATAGGTGCAACAAAATTAAGAATTATAGAATTTATTTATTAGCTTTTTGAACTGTAAGTTGACATTTTGCTTGCGTTGAAATACATTTCTAGTATTCTAATGATATATTTTGATCAAAATTCAGTATTGGTTGGTTTTACACAGAATGGAGAAGTTTCCATGGAAAAAGAAAAATATGTCTCACCTTTTTCTTATGCTATTTTGGTGGTACTTTTCGGGTAGTGTGGGTTTTCATGTAGTTTTCTTTTAGCCAGAGAAATTCTCCTTCCAAATGCAAACAACCTCATTAATATTAAAATAGGGTATATTCAAATGTTTTTGTCTGCCTTCCAATTTGGCCTTGCCAGACAATGGATATAGTACAGCTTTCTTAAACTGGGTTTCCACAATGTTTTTTTGAGGTTCTGCAGCCTTGCCTCATATACCCACCAAACAAAATGTAATAAAATAAGCACAGGAAAAAAAAAAAAAAAAAAAACTTTGCGTTACACAAATAATAAAAAAAAAAATACTTTCCATAAGGAAATTGTGTACTCTTCTTGTATATTTATAATAAACCTATTACACACGTTTGTATATAATATATACAAATTTTCTTACAGAACCGTAGCTTCAGCAAATCTGACCCTTATAGTTACCAAACAGAGGTAAAATACCAGCACTTTAGGTTAATGATAAAAATTACAGCCAAAATGTTTAGTACAGTACATTTTTTAATAGTGGTAGTTAATCTACAATAGTCTACCCTACTCGCCCGCATTTCCCACTACATATTATTTTTATAATAATAATAATAATAATAATAATAATAATAATAATAATAATAAATACCTGAATCCGAATTCCGCAGCGCCAGTGCAAGGCTCACCAGTAGAATGTGGTTTTATATACTATATATATATATATATATATTTTTTTTTTCTTGTTATTATTGAGGATCCAGTAATATACCGGTAGTCCATACGAATTCAACACATTTCTTAGTTTTTTATGTAATACGCCGGTATGATCTGGAACTGTGTTATGTAAATCTTGCAGCAAGCTGATGTTAAGCCCCGTATTTGTCTTTTTGAACAAATACGTCGAGCGAACATATATTTTTTTCTTTTTTATGTTTTTGTACTTTTAAAACAAATCTTGCTCAATGAATTAGGTTTAAGATATTTTACTTCAGCTCTATAGGAGGTCGCTCAAGCCTGGTGCTGTCGTTAGCCCGCAGCAATAACACAGCTATGCTAACTTATCAAATATTTTGGTACAAACTTTACTTTTTTTTGTCCTCAGTAGGTACCCATGATAGATGCAACTTAAGGCTAGTGTACAATTAATTGCATTTTATTGCTAAGGGACAGAAAAGTCTAGGCTTAAAGCAATCAGCTATCTGATGACCAAACATGAAGATAACAGTAGTGTATAGAATTATATATATATATATATATACACACACACACACACACACACACACACAGTGCCTTGCAAACGTATTCAGACCCCTGACCAATTCTCTCATATTACTGAATTACAAATGGTACACTGAAATTTCGTTCTGTTAGATATTTTATTTTAAAACACTTAAACTCAAACTCGATTATTGTAAGGTGACATTGGTTTTATGTTGGGAAATATTTTTAAGAAAAATAAAAAACTGAAATATCAAACAGAACGAAATTTCAATGTACCATTTGTAATTCATTAATATGAGAGAATTGGTCAGGGGTCTGAATACTTTTGCAAGGCACTGTATATATATATATATATATATATATATATTATATATATATATATATATAGAAAATATATATATATATATATATATAATATATATATGTGTGCTTTGCACGAAACGTCTCCTTATCAATGGTATTTATTATAAAAAAAAACAACTTAACTGTAAAGCCCTTTTTAATATCAAATGTCAATAATTTGAAACATTGAACAAATGATGTCACATCATCTTTTTTTTAAAAAACCACAATAAAGAGGTCTCTAAATCCCTTGTACTGTATGCTTATTGTCTCCTATTTGGTCAAGGAAGCTTGTCATGGCTAATTCCAGCAGCTCTCAAATAATAAAGGATTGCTTGGTATGGCCTTTAGTTATACTAGAAAGTTGTGCAAGGTTACGTCACAAACATGATTTTCACTGCTGAAGTCTCGTAAGCATAAGTTACGGCTTCCAGACATGTTTCCACACAACAGTTTCTGGTCAATTTTATGGCTTTTCAGCATGAGAAGGCAATTTACCCCATAACATCACCCCCTCTTTAAAGTCGTAGTGTTTTTGACACGCACTTCCTATATGCTGCTACGTCACATAAATCAGTGGAGAGAGAGTATCGACTTGCTAAGTTGTGTGGAAACCCGGCCAATGATGCCTCTTTATTATTATTATTATTATTATTATTATTATTATTATTATTATTATTATTATTATTATTATTTTATTATAAAGCTGTCATCAGGTCATCTGATACACTGTGGCAGCTACACAGAATATAGTTACTACAACATAAATCAAACTGGACTTGCATATACTGTAATATACAGGGATCCTGGGCTTCTGAATGTGCTACAAAAAATGGAAACTGCTTACTTCTTTCTAAGCAACAAGAGTTATGACTCATGAGATTCCAAAATTGACAGAGATGATTGCTTTAATAAAAATGAGATTCCAAAATTGTCATTATATATTATATATATATATATATATATATATATATATATATATATATATATATATATATATATATATATATATATATATATATAGTGAAAAGATTGCAACTCACCACAGTTCGTTCACCCCTTAAAAGCAGGACCCAGGACACAGAGATGGATTTTTCTAGCGCTGGCGCGCTATTTTTAATAACACAGAATAAAATGAAATAAACAAAAACAAAACACCTAGCTCTTTTTTGAGCACTAACTATAACCACTATCTTCGCAGACTAACACAGGACATCTAAGCTGTTTCCCCGTCCACAAACTACAACACACAGTTTCAAAACAATACCTTTTGACGGTTGCACACGCTCACAGCCAGGCTCCTCACACTACTGCCCTGAACAGACTGGCTGCTCTCCCTGCACCTGGCTGTAATTTACAATACACACCAGGTGCAGGGGATAACTCATAACTAAACAATTAAACAAACAAATGTTTATTCGCCCGTGTTTTTGGGCAGGGAAAACTTAACCCCTTCCCTATAACAGATCTTCTGTTTTTAAGTGTTTATTAATTTCACTTTTCAGTGTTTATTTGTAGCTATTTTCGAGTTAGATACCCCGAAATTGTTTTATTTCGAGGCTTTTGTTTTTTATACACTGTATATCATTTTTATTTTTGGTTGCTTTCCAAAATTCTTGGGCGTTGTCACAATATGTGTAGTAACTCGACTGTACTTGCACACTTATACCTTCTTTCCTTTGTTGTCTCCCACAACAAAATCCTTATGGTCATGGGCATATTCTTTTGGGTTTTTTGTGTCTAGGTATTTTTTACATTTCGTCACAATTTGCAATTCTGTTTCAAATCCCACAAGCATGTACTGCAAATCCCCCCTGTCTAACTGTAACACAACTTTAAATCCCACGAGCAAGAACAATCCTCCATTTCTAATTATCTAGTCTCACAAGCGTACAATCCTTGCTGTCTGTTAAGCCTCCAACAGAAAAGTAGGGTTCCCTTTCAATTCAGTCTTGGTCTTACACTCCATAGAGTTGAAGTATCTGTCCATGAAGACAGCCTTCCTCGTGGATATCACCTCTGCAAAGCGGTTCAGTGAGCTGCAGGCGTTGTCAGTGCACAGCTCTTGTATGCGTATTTGGGACGATAGTAGCAGGTTGTCACTGCGTACAAACCCAGCTTTCCTCCCCAAGGTGATTACAGCCTTCCATATGAATCAGTCTGTGGAACTGGAGTCTTTCCATCCACCTCCGTTTGCTTCGGATAGGAGATTGAATTTCCTCTACCCGGTGCGGGCATTGAGGTGTTACATGGATAGGACAAGAGCTCTGCATCATTCTGACCAGCTCTTTGCCTGTCACAGTATACTGACCCTAGGATAGCCCCTCTCAAATCATCGACATTGGATTGCGGACACAGTCTCTGCTGCGTGTGACAGTGCTGGCTTACCACAACCTGGGAGAGTAGCTGTGTGCTCCACTAGAGGGTTGGTTATATCTTGTGCCCTCTTCAGAGAGGTCTCACTGTTTTATATATGTACGCCAGCTAGCTAGGCTATGCCGCATACATTCTCCAGGTTCTACTGCTTGAATGTGGTAAATCCTTCCTTGCCTTCAATAGGCACGAGGGTCCTTGACGTTGCACACTCGCACCGCTACCCTTGGGTTATACGGTTCTAATGCGTCCCTCATATGCTGCCGTTCCTTCTCCATCGCGACGGGTCTGGTATAGACAATCCCATACCTAATGTTGTTGGTGGTCATCTTTGAATTGAAATGGAACATTAGATTACTTACCGTAACCCTGGTTCCCTGAAAGAGAAGACAAATGCCATCTGCGAGGTTGCATCGGTCTGCCTCACGGGTTTGATGCAAAAAGAGAAATGGCTTCCTCAGTATGATGGTTTTAATCACTCGGTAGGCGGGACTGAGGGTGTCACCCCAAGAAGGGGCCTATCGGTTCTGATCTGGTATAGAGAGCTCAGAAAATACCTACCAATATGCAGGCATATCCCATACCTAATGTTGTTGGTAGTCCTCTTCTCTTTCAGGGAACCAGGGTTACGGTAAGTAACCTAACGATTTTCTGCCACTCAATAGTTGGGGTGGGTTTAAAGGATTCAAAATAAATCAATGCTAAATACAAGCGAGGAAGGAGGGACACAGGGGACCAGTTTCAACACTGACCTCCCCAGTTTGTTCTTCTCTCAGCCTTAATAAATCATTAATTTACAGTACAAGTTGCAGAACTTTTTATTAACTTTGTATTTCTGCAATGACGTGTGTGTCTGATTCAATGTTTATCCATTATTTTTCATTTGCAATGCCCAGAATGTGCGCTCCTTAGTAACCTCCCTTCTACAGTGCCATTCCACGAAGATAACAGGCATATGCTGAGTAAATAATTAATGATAGTTGTTATTTGCATATTTATGCCACCCGCTGTTTTATACAGATATACAATATTTGTGTTTCACAGACACACACCCACACCAACAGAGATAGATAGATAGATAGATAGATAGATAGATAGATAGATAGATAGATAGATAGATAGATAGATAGATAGACAGACAGATAGATAGATATAGATATAGAATAATGTGTGGGCTGCATAAACAAGCCATCCCCCACCCCATCACATTTACCATCCTTTTAGTCTGTGCATAAAGCAACACACAGCAACAGTTTCGTAAATTAAACCAGAACCTTTGCTTTGTGTCTGAGACAGTTTACTGCAAACAGAAAAAAACAGTAATTGATGTCCTTGTTAAAATAAAAATCTATGAAATTATACTCAAGTCATTCTATGATTTACTTCTAAGCAAAACAGTTAACATATGTGTGAAGTTTAATTAAAATGTAAAATGCAATCTGGCTTTAAAACATTGAATCTGCATATGCTTTAACATTTTAGCTTTTGAAAAATGCAAAAAACAAGCCATTGTTACTGTGCTGATGAGGACAATGCTCACATTCAACACTGCATGCTAAAGCTGTCTTGCTTTTGCTGAAAAATGCATTTTTTTTTCTTGTGTTCCAGCATCATGTTTTGTATTTTTTCATAAGAAAGTTTTGTTTCTATAGATTAGACACACTTGAATACTGAAAGCAACTGCTGTACCATTCCAAAAGGACACAGTAGTATGTTTAATTAGAATAGTAGTATATTTAATATAAAAATTTATAACTGACACAACCCATCTCCTGAAAGATTAAACAAACAGAATGCAAACACAAAAATTTGACCTAAATAAAGAAATAATAATACGATAAAAAATAGAGTAAAGGCCCTCCTCAACAAGTGCTTGACATGACAAGTTGGGCCGTATTTCAATCCTGTTTAGAAAGGGTTAAATCCCATGTTAATTTCACAAATGTGTTTCCAAAATTCTTAGTTGATTGGTTTAAAAACATGAAAAGAAAGACTGGACTAAAAACTTTAAAATGTGCACTGCTAATCAAAAAATAACATACAATGGTTGTTGTATAAATAATTAAATATATACATACAAAAAATATTTCTGATGGACACTGGCTTTCACTTTAAGGAAAGACCATACCTTGGTTAAAATACCATCTATTATCATATTAAAGCAAGATAATATTAGACAACGTACTGAAAATTTTAATAAGATAAGGTGGACCCCTAGCAAAAACAAATCACAGAAATGATATGTTGTTTAGCCTTTTATACTTTGCAGCAAAAAAAAGACTGTACATTTGGGCACTGGGCTCACAACCATGAAATTAAAGTGATTATCATCAAATGTCTGCAGCACAGATAAGTTAAACCATGTCAATCCAATTCTAAATCAGAAGGACTACCCTCTGTGCAACTTAAATATATCATATCCACTGACATTAAGGCTCAAAATTAAGCTGACTGAAGTCAATGGCAACATTGAAATTGCCACAGCAAAATTAATATTTAATGGTATGGTCTGCCACCAGCCTCCATTGTTTATGACATTTTTACAGTAAAAGCAGTTTATTATTTATGGGAACTCACAGATAAAGTGCAAATGAAAAACACCCGCATGGCACAAAAAATGCAGTGAAGAGAAATATTTATTTTTCAACCAATCCAGACACATTTGTATATTCTTTCTGTATGCTTATTACCCATGCTGCATTTCATGTTATACACAGAAATAAAACACATCCCTACTGTGGCGCCTTTTTACACTTCATTTTAATGATATAAATAATATTTATTCATTTTTTTGTCTGACATTTTTGAAAAAGAAATACTAACACAGGCGTGTCAAACTCAAGGCCCGAATACGGCCCTCTGAGGTACTTTATCTGGCCCTCCGCAAAGGTAATTAAAAAAACAAGCGATTTTGTAAAATTTTCTTTTGCTATTGATGAGAGCAGATATTACTGATACCGCTCAGTTATCTATTTTTATCCGGCGTGTTGCTGCAGACTTCACTATTACCCAAGAACTTGTGGATGTTGCAATTATGCACCTCCCTACCACAGCAAACAATTTATTTCAGCAGCTTGAGAAGTGTGTGTGCAGCAGGAAATTACAGCGGGAGAAATTAGTTGGATTGACAATAACAGACGGAGCGCCTGTCATGTGTGGTGAAAAAAATGGGCTTGTTGCTTTGGTGTGCAAAAAACTACAGGAGGTGAATTGTCCAACGACACTTACAACATACCACTGTATTCTACACCATGAAGCACTGTATGGGAAGGTGCTGAAAACGGATCACATAACGGTCACGGTTGTGAAAACGGTAAATTTCATCAGGATGAAAGATTCGAATCACCGGGAATTCCAAAAGTTGATTAACGAGGTTAATGCTCAATATGGTGATTTGCCATACGACACCGAAGTTCAATGGCGGAGCTGTGGTGCAGTACTTAACCAAGAAGGCACAACCCCATATCACCAATCTTAGCATCTCTTCACTGGTTACCGGTTAAGTACAGAATTGATTGTACGATTTTGCTGCTTACTTTCAAGTCTTACATGGCTTGGGTCCAGCTTACTTGAAGGCTATGCTTTGTCACTATGTGCCCCAGTGCAATTTGCAATCTGCCAGTAGTGCCAAACTAACTGTGCTTAGAATACAGCTGGTTACAATGGCCAATTGGGCCTTTTGTTTTGTGGCCCCTTGCCTCTTGAATGATTTGCCGAGACATTTGAAGGACTGTGAGGCTATGGAGGCTTCTAAATCTTGTCTAAAGACTCATTTTTATCAATTGGTTTTTTTGTGGTTTGTTGTTGTTTTAGTACGTGTTAATTGTTTTTATTTTACCTGTACCTTTACCGCTTTGAGATAATTGTAATGAAAGGAGCTATACAAAATAAATAAATTATTATTATTATTATTATTATTATTATTATTATTATTATTATTATTATTATTACTACGTACAAAGTTCTTTGAATTGCGTCAAGAAATAGAACTTTTCATGCACAATAAAGGGAAATAAATTAGAGAGCTTTCAGGTGCAAAGTGGTTGTGTGATTTGGGATTTATCTGTGATATAACCAAACAGCTCAACAATTGAAATGTGAAACTGCAAGGCTGTAAACAAATCATAAATAAAATGTATGATGGCTTTAAGGCATCTAAGCGGAAGTTGTGTTTGTGGGAAAAAACATGCAGCAAGGAAACATTTCCCCTGTCCTAATGCTGTATGTGATTCTACGGCGGATTTTACTTTTCCTGGCAGTGCGATTGCTGCAAAACTAAACGTGTTGCGTGTGGAATTTGAGTGCCATTTTTCAGATTTTTACAAACAGCAGTTCCAGTTCCAGCTCCAGCTTTTTTCAAACCCATTTGGTGTAGTTGTGGAAACTGCACCAGAAGACATCCACATGGAATTGACTGAACTGCAGTGCAATAGCGCACTGAAGGCTAAGTTTGATTCTTTCTCGGCTGAGCAGTTTTACCCGTTCCTTCCAGCCACATTTCCACAGCTCCACATTCAGGCTGCACATGTAATGCAATGTTTGTCAGTACATACTTTGCCAACAGCTATTTTTACTGATGAAGATTAATAAATCCGCTCAAAGATCTCTCCTGAATGACAAGCATCTACACTCCGTGCTAAAGACTGCTTCAGCACAAGACATGAATACTAATATTGAAGCTGGTCTCATGAAAAAGGTGCCAGGTTTCTTCAGTAAATGTGGGCAGCAAATAGGTAACATAACGTGTTTTAAATTAATAAGTCATATATAAAATACATGTGTATGTATTAAAAAAACTGTGAAAATAAAACAAGCATTTTCTATATGACCTATTAAAATGCATGTGTATATTTAAAAGGTGTGCATTTTGTGGCCAGTGAATCAAATGTTAAATTAAGATATGTATGCCCCTTTGTAAACTTGAGTTTGACCCCCCTGTACTAATACTAGTCCCATGTGATGTAAATAAGACAGTCAAATTGCTATAATGTTGGATAAAGCCAGCTGACAAGTATGTCTTAAATTGCAAGTATTCTTTGAAAAGTGCCAGAGGCTAATGATGCAAACATTAATCTTGCAGCTGGCCATGCAATTGTTATAAAGTGAAAGCCTCTCCAGTTGCAGTTACATGGCAGCTGCTGTGTTTTGGAGGACATTCTCATTAAAGGGCATTTTCCCCACTGAACCAGATAGCTTTTAATTTAAAGCAAATGTGTGTGCCATTTGTTTTCCCATCAAGTATATTGATAAAGTTATTGTGTCTGTAAATTGAATTATATGGCTTTTGTACTTTGACATCCAGTACTGCAGACAGCATGACTTTAGAAGCAAGATGACAGTTTAACTGCACGTTTTATGTCTGCACTACGAAGTTACTTCATATTTTAAAGCCAGGGGAATTAATGTCATCTCTACCCAAACTATAAACACTGATGTGACAATACACATGACACTAATAATGTTTCCTGGGCAAGCTTCAGAAGGCTGAGATGAAACCCAAGAAGCAAATCTCAAATCTTCTCATTAAAGAAGGAATTCAATTACTTTAATACTGTAATTACAATTCACCCGGTATGCTACATGATAAGGCACTCCCTTGTCATACACAAATTACTCCAAATATGTGGGATAGCAGAAGAACAACACAACTGGCCCCAAGACTGGAGGCAATGGCATTGCTGTATGAACACATTCAAAACCACACACAACAACTCAGCCAATGCAGGATTCCTTAATGCTGTCTGATTTTCCCAAAGCTTTTTTAAATTGTATTTTAATTTTTTTTTTTTTTTTTTTTTTTAAATTTATTTATAAGACCTTTGCTAAAAGAAATGGGACTTGAATAGCTTCCAGACTCTGTCAGTTCCTGCTCCTGGTTTAGACAACATGTGCTGGCCCCAGCTCTAGTCCCAGCTTCTCTAACTGAAGGGTTCAACCAACTACTTTCTTCAGTCCCAAAGAAGATTCCTTGTTATAGGGGTCACCAATAAATGACCAGCCAAATGGTTTTGAAGATCAGTGCATAGCCACAGTTTATTTATAGTTTAAAAACTGCTAATTAAAATGATCCATGAGTGGGAATGTTACTCTTTTTTGTAAAAAATATCGCATTGATTACACGGTGCTTTATGCACGGTTAATTCAAGGACAGTTGCATTTTTGCTTCACTATATGTGCATTGTAGAGAGGGAGTTCTTTTATTTTGTATTTAAGTCAGATGTGTGTTATAATGTGTCCTGTGGCGCCCCCCACCCTCTCCCTCATTTATAATGCTCTTCAGTGATAACGCTCATATTGTGTATCCCCCGAGACCCGCTTTATAGCGAGGGAGCACGGTATTTAGCTTTTCACTGCAGTCAGTGGAAAATTATATTTCCATAGATAGAAAATTCAGATTTATTACAACATGGTCCGTAATCCTAATAAATATGTATCATTTCCAGAATCAAAAAAAATATGTCAGAACTAATGATCTAGCTGTCCTCTAGCAATTTATTATATAGAAATCTACAATGGACTAAATCACAGCAATTGCTGGCAGTTCTTAATGTAGTGGGTCATATTGGTTAATTTGCTTCATGCCTCCACCAGTAATTTGTAGCTGTTAGCTTCACCATTGGGGAATACTGTACAGTGATCCTATGTGATTAAAAAAACAGCAAGACAATTGAAAGGAGCTATTTAAATAAATGAAGTATTGGGTTCCTGGTAGTGGTTGCGAATATAGCAGCTGCCTAACTCAGGCATTCTTGCATCTACTGCATGAGATACTACGTTTAAGGTGAAAATGGAGGTAGCAATAGTTTCAGTCTGTTATGTGATTGGTTCACATCACTGCAGGCCCCGCCCCTTTTTAAAGGAACGCCCTCCACCTCCACTTCTAAACAACAGCATAAAATGGCTGAATGAAAAAACTGATGCACGGCAATTCTGTGACCTAAGAGAACGAATTACAAAACACACTACAAAAGAAAGACAACAACATAAAAAATATCTTCTGTTATTTATTTATTTACTTAAGCTGTATCAGCTATATTTAAATAAAATATTGTAAAGCCATATATACAGCTCTGGAAAAAAATTAAGAGACCGCTGCAAAATTATCAGTTTCTCTGGTTTTACTATTTATAGGTATGTGTTTGGTTAAAATGAACATTTTTGTTTTATTCTATAAACTACTGACAACATTTCACCCAAATTCCAAATATAAATATTGTCATTTAGAGCATTTATTTGCTGAAAATGACAACTGGTCAAAATAACAAAAAAGATGCAGTGTTGTCAGACCTCGAATAATGCAAAGAAAGTAAGTTCATATTCATTTTTAAACAACACAATACTAATGTTTGAACTTAGGAAGAGTTCAGAAATCAATATTTGGTGGAATAACCCTGATTTTCAATCACTGTTTTCATGCATCTTGGCATGCTCTCCACCAGTCTTTCACATTGATGTTGGGTGACTTTATGCCACTCCTGGCGCAAAAATTCAAGCAGCTTGGCTTTGTTTGATGGCTTGTGACCATCCATCTTCCTCTTGATCACATTCCAGAGGTTTTCAATGGGGTTCAGGTCTGGAGATTGGGCTGGCCATGACAGGGTCTTGATCTGGTGGTCCTCCATCCACACCTTGATTGACCTGGCTGTGTGGCATGGAGCATTGTCCTGCTGGAAAACCCAATCCTCAGAATTGGGGAACATTGTCAGAGCAGAAGAAAGCAAGTTTTCTTCCAGGACAACCTTGTACTTGGCTTGATTCATGCATCCTTCACAAAGACAAATCTGCCCGATTCCAGCCTTGCTGAAGCACCCCCAGATCATCACCGATCCTCCACCACATTTCACAGTGGGTGCGAGACATTGGGGCTTGTAGGCCTCTCCAGGTCTCTGTCTAACCACTAGACGACCAGGTGTTGGGCAAAGCTGAAAACTGGACTCATCAAAGAAGATGACCTTACTCCAGTCCTCTATGGTCCAGTCCTTATGGTCTTTTGCAAACCTCAGGCTGGCTCTTCTTTGCTTCTCATTGATGAAGGGCTTTTTTCTAGCTTTGCACGACTTCAGCCCTGCCCCTAGGAGAATGTTTCGAACCGTCCTCGCCGTGCACTTCACCCCAGCTGCCGTTTGCCATTCTTTTTGTAGGTCACTTGATGTCATCCTACGGTTGCTGAGTGACATTCGAATGAGTTGGCGGTCATCCCGGTCAGTGGAGAATCGTTTTCAAATGCGACTCATATGAAATCATATGCACATACCTGATGTCCGAACCACAGTACCTGTCGTGGTCGCCCTGACTCTGGCGTTTTGTTTGTTTTTTTAATGCATGTACTGGGATTTTTTTAAAATTTATTTGCCCTTAACAATGTCTGATAAGAGCAATGGACTCAAAACGAAACATAAGCTGTGAACTCTGTCACATGATGAGAGGCTTAACTTCAGGCGAGTACCGCACACACACACTGAATACGTTATTGGAAAGCCCTTAGTATGTACTTTTAAACAAGCCAGGAAGGTAGGTGTCTGAATAATATGCGCGTACCCATCACAAACGTAACCCCAACTTATAACATTGTTCCTATGGGAAAATGTGCTTCGACTTACGACGCTTCGACTTATAATGAGACTTTCAGAAACCAATTATGTTGTAAGTGCGAGGACTGCCTGTATTTGGTGAATCGCACCCATAAAGCCAACTTTGCTCCAGAAATATTGGCGATCGGTTGCACTGGTGTAGTATATTACTTCATTAAATGTACTGCACTGAGATATTTGTGCCAAAAATGTTTTATTTTTTTTTTTTTTTTTCAAATATGTATGGCTTTACAGAATATAAACTCATATTTACTATCCAACCTTGTGTCTCTTATTGTTCTGACTAACGCATTTATTAAATATGTAAAAAATGTATTTTTGTATTAATACACCGTGTTTTTATCAGCATCTACTTTGTTTTTGCTTTGCGCTGACTGCTTCCTATTAAGGGAGGAGCAGGGATTGGGTAAGTGCTTCACAGCTCATGTAAGGCAGTGATATGGGATGTAACAGAAGAATCGTACCGACCATAGCATAGGCTACACATTTCAGCCTGGTACTAGCCATGGTGATGAGGGTGCTAAGAAGCGAAAATTGGAGATTTTGGTACAAGAGGTACTTCTAACACATGAAGATGTGTTACAAGCTCAAAATTCATCACCAGGACAAATGAATAAAATATGGAATGTGAGGTGGCTTCTTAATAAACAAATATGCCACTTCAGAGTTTGTAGTAGGCTGCTTATACATTATGACGCACCATCCAGTTACTGTGCTTTGCACATTTGTTCAACTTCATATTTCGTACAGAATAATTTCAGGCACATAGACTTTTCAAACTTCAGAAACAATAAGTTTTATTTACTTACATCCATGGCAGTCAAATGAGTGGATAATCCTTCCATTGTTGTACAGCAGTATGTTCAGCAACAAAACAGCTGCATACAAACAGTTAACTACGACTTAACTATATAGCTTCTAAAAGTCTTATGCAGTTACAACTCTCCTATTTCTTATGTTTGTCTGTATTTCTTACTCTATGTATGATTTAAAAGTATATCTGTTTGGTATATATGGTTGAAAAACTGTACTTGCTCTATCTACAAACTAACTGTGTCATCTGTCCCTGTGTCTTTTTTTACCATTTTCTTTCCAACTTGAATTTAGCAATACTGCCTGAATCAGTACTGTTAAATACCAGAATGCCATATTACAAAAAATGCATTCTGTAGGCATTACTAAAATAACGGTGAAGGATGAGCTCTCATTGTATATGAGACTTTTTCTTTCATGCTCCTCGGAATATAGTTTTTTCTTAATCTCCTCCACCATTCTTTTAATAATGCTTACACTCTCAAGAAGTAAAGGCTCCCGTTAGAATCTTGCTTTGCCACTGTGGGGAGACCTTCTTAGGTGCTTCTATGAACCCTTTTAACATGGATTCTATATTTTCTATTTGCAGACTTTCTGTTTTGTCATGTAAGCTATGAAACATGTATTGAAAATTAGAGTTTGCAAAACAATATTGTACTGGTATTATAAACCGTAATTTACAAACTGAATTGATCAGAAGGGGTAAAAAATGAGCTCTTTGCAAAATGTTATTAAATGTTTCTTTTTCCTTAAAAACAATGTCTCCTTGCTACAGACAAGTCTCCAACGTCACCTTGCCTTTTATATAGCCTGCTGTCTGACTGCGGCAAATTAATGGCTGCTTTTCAGAGTTTTTAAAATAATCACAAAAATATGAAGCCCGCAATTACCGGCATCTTTAATAAATTAGACAGAATATTTAATGTATCTCATTTGCAAAATCCCCTCCCAATTTTAGCAGTTTTGTTCAGAAATGCCCCAGAATTACATATGCATATACAGAATTACATATGCATCAAGAACTAAAGCGCACAGAGACATTGCCCCCGCAAATCACGTATTAATTCCGTGTTTATGCCATTGCGTGTGTTTTATAAATCCCATCCAAGAATTCAGAACCCTCAATGATCGTTTTCCAGTCGGAAAACGTGTGCAATCCTTTTATAAATCTTTTATAAATCTGGGCCTGAATGCTCATGCTTACAGATTGATTACAGACTGTATGGGTTTGTCAAGGATAGAGTTCTATAGTAGCCAGCACAACAAAATGAAACAGAGAGCAATGCCTATGATCTGTCTAACTACTACCATTTTTTATAAAATAATAAAAATAATAATAATACTTTTCAGGAAATGCATTGCTATGCTGTTCTGATTGTACTGGCTGTACGAATGCAAATGACTCAATTCATAGTAATTTAGGGGAGGGGATATTTAAATGTCTGTGTCTGCCTAGTCATTAATTAATAATAAGAGAAAAGAATTAACTTCTTGTCGAATTATCACGCATTACTTGTTTGTGTCTCGTTACCTTTCCAACACACACACACACACACACACACACACACACACACACACATACACACACACACACAAGTGTATAAAATAAGACTAAGTACAAGTTTTACTGCTTAAAAAATAGATATGCGTAACATTTAACAGTTGTATTTAATTAAAGTAGTCTAAAAATGTATGTGGAAAATGTGGGAACACGGGGGTTACACTACAATACAGTAAACAGTATGATCCTTAGGCCTATATGAATATAAGGTTGAGAACAGGGTGTGTTAAAATACATACAAGGTTCCTGAGCAGCTTCATGCACTGGCAGTTCTATAGGCGGAGTACCAGGCTGAGCATCCTAATGTTCCTGCACACATCCGCCAGTCCCTATACCCTGCCTCTGCTCCGAGAAGCCAGTGACTGCTGGTCTGCCGCTGCGGTAGAAGTGCCAGGCGCAGAATCCGCTTAACACACACATTCACATTATAAGGAAACGTGGATGTCTTGTAATATTATAAACATTCAAACAAAAGTACTTATTTAAAGCGATATGGTACGTGTATGTTGTTTGTTAACTATATCCATTACTTATTGCACAATATGCCTATAGATGCTAACAATTCATTCCAATTGCGTGCGGTGGAAGAAGAGGTGGAGCTCTGTTGTTCTTGGGATACCTTAAAAGAATTATAGAAAGAAAATACGACGACTATGACTACTAGTAATAATAATAACAATATGAGGCTAAAAGTTCTGTTAGTTGTGCTTAACAACATTCATTTATACAAACATTAATAATAGGCTAGATGAGAGAGTTACATTTGCAGCATCTTTTGTGTTATTTCTTGTCTGTGTGTGTGTGTGCGTGTATGTGTGGTTTGGTACGACTTTGTGAGATTCTGCCACATAGTATAATTTGAAATGCATTAAGGTGATTTAGCCGTTGGTTCAAACAATTTAACAGCAAATGCTGAAGTTTTTCTGTATAATTCTGTGTAAATAAATATAAAACTATAAAAAGGAGCAACAATATTAATCCAGAAATAGGACAACAGTTTTTTTTTTTTTTTTTTTTGCTGGTTGTTTTTTGGATGATGATAATAACAATTCACTTGTATAGCACTCTTCCTGCAAGCATTTACAGGGTGCTGTACAAAAGAAATATAAAAAAGCCTGTGTCTAATCCAGCTAAAAGTAAACAGACCCAAACAAATACGTTTTCAAACAGGTTTTAAAAGATTCAATCATGCTAGCATTTCCAAAGATGAGGGACATTATAACTAAATGTCCTGGCTATGAATTTTAGGGACTGTCAGAAGATTAGCATTTTCCGATCTCAGGTAATGACCAGGGTCATATGGGGTCAGCAGTTTTTTAAGACAAGAAGGTCCAAGACCATGTAAGGCCTTATAGGTAATAATAATAATAATAATAATAATAATAATAATAATAATAATAATAATAATCTGTATTTTTATATAGCACCTTTCATAGTTGACCATCATCACAAACCACTTTACAAGATAAGAGGCAAGGGTATGTGAACTATGCATCAGCTGCAGAGTCATTTACAAATCAGTGGCTGAGCTGGGATTTGAACCAGGGACCTGCTGGTTGCAATCCTGTTTCTTTAACCACCAGTAATAGCTAATAGTATTAACATCACAAATAAAACAAAGGAATTAGATGCATGCAGTAATTGTATCAATTAAATATGCGATTAATTGCGATTCAGCTTTACAGTCCTAAGATATATAGAGCTGGCAATGGAACGTGAAATAAGCAATGTCACATATTCTAAATCACTGCGCTGCCTCACAGAATTTTAAGTATCGGTAGCCTTCTTGCTTACAGTTACAGATGTACACAGTAACTATGAAACAGGCTTTTATGGACAAAACTGGTCAAAGTGTGCATGTGACAACACTGTCCCAAGCACTCCACAAATATGGCCTGTGTGGTAGTGTGGCAAGAAGGAAGCCATTACTCAATAAAGCCCACCTTGAATCCTGTTTGAAGTATTGAAAAAAACACTCAAGAAATTCTGTAGCCATGTGGCAAAAAGTTTTGTGGTCTGACGAAACTAAAATGGAACCTTTTGGACCTAAATGCAAAGCGTTATGGTTGGCGCAAACACACCCAAAGAACACCATCCCTACTGTGAAGCATATATATATATTGTAAGGTGGCAGAGGGAGGGTCAGATTGATCTTGAAGAATTTAGTGAACCCGTCAAGATACAAAGCTAGATCCATCCTTTTAATCTCTGATTGATTGACTGTGCTCACTGTTAAATAAAACCAAAATCCTACTTATTTCTGTTTTTAGGATGAATAAAGACAAACAACACCATGAAAACACGCTAGTAGATTTTCCCCGTTCATCTCAAAAAGATCACACAAAAGTTTTTGACGTATATATATACACACGTATATATATTATTATATTATATATATATATATATATTATATACCACAATGATATCCTATAGAGACTCTCTGAGAAAACTTGACAAACTCAAAGGTTTGAATTTTCCCTTGAATATGATGAACGGGAATAGAGGGTAGCCCTTCTCTCCCAATTCTCTAATTATTAATGTTATAAAACCCAGCATTTCAAGAATAAATTGGAACCTTTAAATGTATATAAGTTAGACAATTATATATATATATATATATATATATATATATATATATATATATATATATATATATATATATATTTCTGAAAGCACTCTGAAAGCACTGATTGTAGCGTTTAGAAGGGATGCAAATTTAGCGACATTTTAGACCTCAGTCAACCAAAAAGGATCATAGATACATTACGGGACATTGCAACCTGTAAAGTGTGCAAATATACAGTGCCGAGAAAAAGTTTGTGAACACAAATGATAATTATGGAAATTCCACAGTTTTACCATTATAGTCTTCTTAAATCAAAACCAGTCTTTTCTTAAATATCCAATAGGGTTTATATTAACCAATTCCATGTCTTTTGAGACAAAATGATGTATGAATTAGACAAACAATGAGTAATTAAGATTCAGGGTATGTGAAAAAGTAAGTGAACCCCTGGTTTTATCAACTCGATTAAGGGGATAATTAGAATCAGGTGTTTAAATAATTAGGTAGATCTTAAGGGGTGAGTTTGGGAGGCCCCACCCTATATAAAGATCAGAAACTTTGTGAGTTTGGTCTTCACCATACAGGTGGGTGGAAACATGTCATGCCACGATCAAAAGAAATCTCTGAGAACCTCAGAAAAACAGTTATTGATGCTCACCAGTCTAGAAAGGGTTACAAAACCATTTCTAAGGATTTGGGGCTTCACCAATCCACTGTCAGACAGATATTCTACAAATGGAGAAAGTTCAAGACCACAGACACTCTACCCAGGAGCGGTCGTCCTACCAAAATCTCTGCAAGAACAAACTGGAAAATCATCAAGGAAGTCACAAAGAACCCCAGAGTAACATCCAAGGATCTGCAGGCCACTTTTGCTTTGGCTAACGTGAGTGTTTATGACTCAACTATCAGAAAAAGAATGGTGTTCATGGAAGGATAGCCAGGAGGAAACCTCTGCTGTCTAAAAAGAACATTGCTGCACATCTGAAGTTTGCCAAAGAGCACATAGATCATGCACAAGACTTCTGGAACAATGTTCTCTGACCGATGAGTCAAAGGTAGAACTTTTTAGCCTCAATGAGAAACGTTGTTTGGCGAAACCAAACACTGCATTTGAACAGAAGAACCTCATCCCAACAGTCAAGCATGGTGGTGGAAGTGTGATGGTTTGGGGCTGCTTTGCTGACTCAGGACCTGGGTGGCTTGCCATCATTGACACAACCATGAATTCTGCATTGTATCAGAAGATTCTACAGGAGAATATCAGGCCATCTGTCCATGAGCTGAAGCTGAACCAAAAGTGAGTCATGCAGCAAGACAATGATCCTAAACATACAAGCAAATCTACAGAAGAATGGCTGCAGAAGAAGAAATTTCACATTTTAGAATGGCCTAGTCAAAGTCTGGACCTAAACCCCATTGAAATGTTGTGGCAGGACCTGAAGCGAGCTGTCCATGCAAGGAAGCTCTCAAATGTCATCGAGTTGAAGCAGTTCTGTAAGGAAGAATGGGCCAGAATTCCTCATAACCGATGTGAGAGACTGACCAACAGTTACAGGAAATGCTTTGTTGAAGTCATTGCTGCTCAAGGGGGTGCCAACAGTTACTGAATCTAGAGGTTCACATACTTTTTCACACATGGATATTGAATGTTGAATCATTTGTGGATAAATAAATGTTGAAAAAGTATCATGTTTTTGTGTCATTTGTTAAATCAGGTTGTCTTTATCTATTATTAGGACTTAGATTAAGATAAGTTTGAAATATGTGAAAATCCTATAGGGTTCACAAACATTTTCTCGGCACTGTATTGGTAAAGATAAAAATGAAATTGCAAATACAGAAAATAAATATTAATTCTTAAAAAAATCTGTCATGTAAGGAAGAAACCTTGTATATGGTATATTTTGTATAAAATGTAATAAAGTAAAATATGTAGGAGAGACAGGTACATCATTATACAAAATACAGAACCACTTATCAAATATAAGAAATAAAAAAGAAAATTAACAAATAGTTAAGCACTTTACAAGGAACAGACCAAAACAGATGACCAAAACTGTGGTTTTAGAAAAAAATGTAATTAGATAATGTACAATATAGAAGAATTAAAGAAAATAAATGGATAAATAGACAAGATACCATGATGCCTGAAGATTTAAATAGAAAGGAACAGTAGAACATTATATCATTAGCTACATAGTGAATGACTTCACAAAGACATTAGATTTAAATAGAAATAAATGTGTGGTTACCATGGCATCCTCTAAGCAACCTGCTTTTTCTCATTTTTCGTCTAAAAAGCAGCACACCATTTTAATTTGTACAGTGCTGGGTAATTGCTTCTCATCATCTTCAGTCTCCAATTAATTTCATGAGTCTTCCTCTCCTTTCTCAAATGCACAAACCTGCTGCACTGAAAGAATCCATTCCCAACAGGGGAGGCTTGTTGCTAGGGAGCTGACGTCATTACCTTGTGACTTTTGCATTGCAGCCACACATGAACACTTTGAACCACTTCAGCAGATATTTCATTTGCTTTGTGTTATTGTGCAATACGTGTATGTCCACAGTACAATATTAATGCTTTGTTTATAATTGTTTTGTATATTGTTGTTTCTGACGTGCAGTACAAAATAAAACAAACAGTAATTCTAAGTGCCTATGTATATTGCAGCTAAGGCATACACAGTTAGACAGTAAAAATGGGGAGCCAACTCCAGGACCGTGATACATCCGTATCCGCAGTATAGTGAGGGGCAATATAACAAGGTGTGGGTGTATGTACAGTGCCTTGCAAAAGTATTCAGACCCTCTCACAGATTTCACATGTGTTATATACACAACCTACTGCACACATTCAAAGCAAAAACAAAAAGAAGTAAATAGATAATTAATATGAAATAAAAATGGAAATGTCATGATTGCATAAGTATTCAAACCCTTTGTTGTGGCAGACCAAAATTAATTCAGGTGCACAAAATGACCTTAACGAGCCACACAATTAGTTGAATGGCCTCTGTCTGTGTGCAGTATTAGTGGTTCTCATTATTTCAGAATAAAAACACCTGTCCCTGTGAGGTTCCTTGGTCAGGTAGTGAATTTCAAGCAAAGACTCAATCATGAAGACCAATGAGCTTTCAAAGAAAGTCAGGGATAAAGTCACTGAAAAGCACAGATCAGGAGAAGGGTACAAAAAATATCTGTCTCTGAATATCCCTGTGAGCACAGTTTACTCAATCATTAAGAAATGGAAGGTGCATTGTACCACCCAGACACTGTCTAGATCAGGCCATCCCTCCAAACTGAGCAGCCGGGCAAGGAGGAAACTGGTGAGGGATGCCACTGTGAGGCCAACGACAACTTTGAAAGAGCTACAGAGTTCAATGGCTGAGATGGGAGAAAATGTGCATCAGTCAACAATATCCAGAACACTTCACAAAAGTAGCCTGTATAGCACGGTGGCAAGAAGGAAACCATTAAGCCATTTCAAAGCCCACATGGAGCTTGCAACAAAGCACCTGAATGATCCTGCATAAATGTGGCAAAAGGTGTTGTGGTCAGACAAGACCAAATTGGAACTTTTTGGTCTAAATGCCAAGCATTATGTTTGGCGCAGATCCAACACAGCACATCTTCCAGTCAACATCATTCCTACAGTCAAGCATGGTTGTGGCAGCATCATGCTATGGGGATGATGCTTCTCAGCAGGGACTGAAAGCCTGTTAGGATTGAAGGAAAAATGGATGGAGCAAAGTACAGGCAAATACTAGAGGAAAACCTGTTTCAGTTTGCTAAAGACTGCTAAAACTATGGTGAAAATTAACCTTTTAGCAGGACAATGATCCAAAGCACAAGGCCAAAGCTACACTGGAGTGGCTTAAAAATAAGAAAGTGAATGTCCCTGAGTGGCCCAGTCAAAGTCCTGACTTGAATCCTATTGAGAATCTGTGGAAAGACTTGAAAACTTCTGTCCATAAGCGATCCCCAAGCAACTTAAAAGAGCTTGAGCAAATCTGGCAAGAAGAATGGGCACGCAATATGCACTATATATATATATATATATATATATATATATATATATATATATATATACACACACACATACACACACACACACACACACATTGTGAAACGGTGCCCCTAGTGGTTGGAAAATTGACGTTTCTTTTCAAGTATGGACCAGGGGACACTGGTGCACTGATCCAAAACAACAGAATACGATATTCTCGTAGAATAACAAAAAACCCTTGCCGTAGTAGGCTCTACCTAAACAGAGATTTGCCCTAACAAACGAGGAGAGCTAATCCCTTTACATCAACAAAACAAAAAAGGGGAACACTCAGTTCAAAATTGCAAAAGAACACAAAATAGCATTGAACAAAAAATAAAGAAAAGCACTCTCTTTACAAATCACCTCAAGCGTTTTGCTTTCTCTCTTCAAACTCTCTCTCTCCTTTGTCTTCCAGCTTGCTCTTTATATAGGCTACAGCTGGGACTCTAATTCCTAAATTGGCTGTTAACTACAGCTGTAACTAATTCTTAACACAACCATTTATTTAAGACAGTGGTTCCCAATCTGTGGTCCTCCGGCTCCCTTCAGGTGGTCCGTGGAAAGGTTACAGAATTACTAAAAAGGAAGTGGCAGCATGGTTTACAGATCCCATTGAAAACCCATAATTTAAGAGCTTACAACTCAGCTACAGAGGCAGGAAGAAAATGCATACATGGAGAAAGTTATAAAAAAACGTTTTAAAAAAAGGTATAAACTGTCCGTCATATATAGTTTTGGAGTGTCTAAAATGTTTACTAGGAGTTTTCATGTATTGCGCTCATGTGCACTCAACGCAGCAGCTTTAAAGGGATAACACACAACAGGGTGTGCCTTGTGTTCCACTGTTACGTGTCTTGCCAGAGATTGTCCCTACTGTTTGCACTAATACAGTCGAGGTACTATTTTTTTTAATTAAGATTCCCTCGTAGCATAAAAAGGATTCTTGAATGTGCTAAGCTAAAGTTGTGTCAACAATGTTAATATGTGCTTTGTTTTTTGGTTACTCAGCATTGTGACTTTCAGAATTGTAACATGAACTTCATAAAATGTATGTCCAGTAAAAGATGTGCGATTCTTAACTTCAAATCATTACATTTTTCAAAGAAAGGCTATAACTCCTACAATTATAATTAGGATTATTTTTATATTAAAATATATTTCAACAGCAGGATTTAATACTATGATCTTAGGGACCATAAGCTTATTGACTGACCAAAACGGAGAGCTCAGCTCTGCTTTAATTTCAGTGATTACCAGCCCAGTATATGAACTTGTATATTGCAGTTCTAAGGTATTTGTATAAAAAATGTACATAAACAGATTAACCTGTTTTGAGATTAATCAGAGAAGATTATTTAGGGATAGTAAGGTTTTTTATACTGAGTTTGGCCCTTGCGTTGTTTGTTTTGAAGTTGTAAAATGTGCATTTTTTTTAATAAGAGTTTTGCAACTGGATTACAGGATTTAAGTAAGTGTATTACTATCTCAGTAAGATGTTGACCCATGGAACAATGTGAACCATACCAAATTACCACTGGTCTACCTCCTCCAGACATTACATGCTTAGATTGTGCACTTCCAAAATCTAGAAGACTAGAGTACAATGACGGTATGATGACATCACAAATCTAGAAAAGGTATGTTTCATTCTGGGTACCAAAAGTCGCTGTAAACATAACCATTGTGTAGCTAGCAAATTTCTTTGTTTAAAAATAAAGCAAAATATCAGAAACAGTTTTTTTTTTCTATTCAGGCAATGAACAGCTAGGATCTGAATTACCTGAAGATGAAAGTGAAGCTATCCAGGGATATCAGGAAATTGCATCTGGAGAATACTTTGTGATACCAACATTCTTATCTGAGGCAGATAATGTACTCTCTCCACTACAATATGTCCAATTGTTTTTCTTAAATTGTCATTTTGTTATGCAAAGCAACACAATCCTAATAAACCACTAATGTATATTTTTCATCAATATATTGGTTAAATAAGTAAAGTGCTGGACGCCCACAAGGAATAGGAACACAGTCTATTTTAAATACAGCCCATTTTACGTTATTTTCCACTGATGCTTTGACGCAAAGCACTTTGTGTGAAGGGACCTTTATGCTTCATGCCGACAGTTCAGTGCCGCTTACTGCTTCAATGCAGCTAATGCTACCAATAAACATTGACGATAATATTATTTATTGATAATAATTTTTCAACACAATAAAATAATCGCTGCAAAAACATTATCAATAATATCACGATAATCAATTACTGTTCAAGCACTAGATTGGGAGTCTTAATTCGTTTTTAAGGTTCATTGGAAGGGATCTATATTTTGATTTGTTTCTCAAAAACACTGTTCTTTCTTTCAAAAACATCTCCAGGTGTATCTGCAATGTCGTTGTAATTTGTATCTAAATTCCGCTTTAATTTGTTTGGCACCATACTTTCCGCTGCCAAAATAGAATAACAGATGACACATTGGAACCTTCTACATTTTTAACATTGACAATAAAGCCAAAAAAAATGTAATCTGGGTCACATGTTTGTGATCTGCTCAATGACTTGGAAGTAGATACCTAAACTCTGTTATCCTCACGTTTCCTCTTCCATGTAAAAAGGCATCTATCTTAAGTACTTGATGAAGCTATTCCGAGCGACCACATTAGCAACACATCTTTCTTTTAACGCTACTCTGATAAATCTCAGATGTGTCACAAAAGGGTCTGTAGCAGGGCGGTAGAAAAGCCCTGCATATATGAAATGGAGCCGGGCAAAGCCCTGCTGTTTAAATGTATTGTGTTTATTAGTTAAAAGAAATGCATTGTTTATATTTATTTTAGAACAGGGTACCCCACCGCCCCTTGTGTATTGTTTTGTATTATTTTCTATTTGTTTTTGTTCTATTTATTTGTGACGGGATAGCCGTGTGTTTTTTTTTTATGTGGTCTGGCAGAGGCAGGGTTGGCAGCTCTTCCTCTGCCAGTTTGTAATTAGAAAACCTGTGCAGAATGTGACCGAGGGATAATCAGATAATTGACAGCTGGTTAATCCCTCAGTCCCTAATATAAAAAGCCTGCAGCTCTCCCTGTTCCGGGTTGTGTGTTCAGTGAGTGGAGAATGGGTGTGGAGAGGAGAAATAAAAAGTAAAAGAAATAACAATTGCTACAATGTGCTGGAAGCACCAGCACGGTCTATTTGTTAGTCTCTGTTTGTTTTGTTTGTCAATGTATTTTGGCCCAAAGTGCTGTGTTTTGTCTGTTCAACCTTTTATTTTCTGTGATCATTTCACCCGTAAATTTATTTCAATTGTTCAGTTATTTAACTTGGTACAAATCTTGGTGCAAAGCCAATTCAGAAGTAGAGTGATAGGATCAGTCATGAAGAACACGGTTGCCGTGCACTGTCTTTCAGTGGATGTCGAGTTCAATCAGTACATGGGGAGGGGGGGGGGTGTCTGTCTTTGCTTGTGTGCTACAAGCAAAGACAGACTCTCAGGAAGTGCCATAGTGACCTGGCAGTAGTAATGGCAACTGTGCTAACAGCTAACAACGAGAGTTATTACTCCTCCTTTTTGGGAAATACAGATTGGTTCATTTTACATGAACAAACTATATCTGGGAAAAGTCATTAATATAACGAAAGCTAAGGATCTCATGACAGGAATGATTACCTTAAATGGAAGGTGCAATACAGAATTCAGCTTAAAAAAAAAGAGTATTTAAACTCAGTTAAAAAGTAGAACATTGCTCTCAAACTCAGAAAGCCTAAGGGTGCCGTTCCTTGGCTGAAGAAAACCACAAAGCCAACCTGCAGGTGAAATATGGGAAAGTAGTGGTCATAGCCTGAGAGACTAAGGGCCTTGGGTGATAAAGATACCCTGCCCTGTATTAAAAGGGACTGTTAATAACAAGGCCACATTTGTGGTTGAAAAACTAAAGAAGAGGACTATATTGTTGATCCTGTTGGGGATTGAAGAATCATTGAGGACCGTACTTCATAGGACAATTCAATGGATCGAGTTCTACAACCAGACGGCTATTGAGTCAGTGTTGCCCAAGACTGAGTATAAACTATGTTACATTTTCCATATGAAACCTAATTACATTAAATACAGTTACATTGAAAAACTTAATAATTAGTTACACAGTTTGTGAAAAGTAACTTTTAGTGAACTTTGATATGTAACTTTAACTTTGATTACCCCATGTATGCACACAAAGAGCTTTTAAAGTAAATCTGCTATCTGTATACATGTATTTAACATAATGCGAAGGGGCTTACCAGACGGTAAGACCTCTTATGGTATTAAAGAATAGATATTTTTAAAAAATGACATTTCAAGTTTTTCTGTTTGTTTTTTTCATGATTTTATGCAGCCCTGTTTTTTGTTGCTAATGACTACAAACATTTGTGTGCCTCGTACACAAAAGCGAACATGGTTTGTGAACAGTTTGTAAAACATGTAAATAAATACAAATACTGGTAACTTTTTATTTTATTTAATAAGGATTTGAGTGCAGGTTTGTGTATTTGTGTACGTTTCAGTAATTAATTTACCGTTAGGTCCTAAAATGTATTAGCAAATTTTTTTTAAAAAAATGTAGTAATTCAAATCTAATAGTCTTTGTGTTAATGCCAATCATGCTGTTTGTTCAGTAACTTGTTCACTGTGTGAAGAGAGCACCATCCTGTGTATGCTGAAATAAATTTGCTGAAAGTAATCAGACTGCATCCAGTCTGTTTGATTTTTTCAACTCATCATTCAAACCTGGAGACTTATTGTGGTTACTGTATTGCCGCTTACTTTTTTGCTATACTAAATTGAAATATATCGATTGAAAGTATAGGAGCAGACACCATTCAGAGGTTTATGTTATGTATTGGAACACAGATTTTCTTTCATCAAGCAGAGAAAAGGTAAAATACATGAATACTGTATTTACGAATTTCTGGTGGATTGATTTGGAACAGTGATTAAACATAGTTTGAAAGATAACTTTTGAGGCCCTTTTCTAGCGATTAAGGCCCTCATATTGACCAATCAGGTTAAAGGAAATTTGAAATCCATTTTCTACTATTTCAAATAACACATTAATCAATTGTTCCCACAATGAACATGTTTTTCTATGTTTAATTTGTGCTTGAAATATAGCACAAACACAAGCTGTGTGTATTTTGTTTCTCAACATTAACTGCATAGCTTTGCTTCAAGGCAATATATAAATGACAAAGGGGGGTAAAAAGTATAAAATAAATAGTTATTGTCCTACTGCTGTGTATTATGTCTAACTGTGGTAGGCCGTTCTGTACTTTCTACTTGCGATAACACATGGTGGGCATAACCTCTGCAGTATCATGATAGTATCTTTATTGTGGAGCTCTAAATGTGGTACAGCAAAAAAGTACAAGAAAGTTCTGCCTGGACATTGATATGTCAATATCCAGGAGAGATTCTTCAATTTAAAAATTAGGAAACATGTTTTCACCCTTCTGTTTATTGTGCAGGTGTTTGTGAATCATGGAAATTGTAAGTTCAGTTCCCTCCCAAAAGATAAAACATCCCTGTTCTCTATCTCTCCTCCCATTTTGTGGCACCTTCAAGTTTAAGGTGTAAGAGAAACCGCAAACTGGAAAGCCACACAATTTTTACAGCTTCACAGAATACAAATCCACCTTAGCTTTAGATTGAATCCATTTCTTTTTATTATGAAAGTTCCACTACTTAAAAGCATCACGTATTGCACCCCAAAATGTAAATCACTTATTATAGTGTATCCTAGAATATCCAGTGTTTTATTTTTTTTTTCCATGCTGTTACTTGTATGTTGATGCTTTAAATCAGAGCCAGGCAAGTTTCTTATAATGTTGTTCGTTTTGAATGAAACAAATCCTAAAATTCAATAATGCCCTATGTCATTTGCAATGAGTTTTGAAATGAATTAGTTTTGCAAATTATATATATTCTTAATATATTACAGCCCAATGGGGCTTTCAAAGTGTTTTAAACTCAATTGACATTTACTTCTCATGTGCAGAACAAAAGGGCAATCAGCAGGTGGAATCCCGAATCTATCTATCTATCTATCTATCTATCTATCTATCTATCTATCTATCTATCTATCTATCTATCTATCTATCTATCTATCTGTGTGTGTATGTCTGTGTTTAGCAACTCAGTTTCATTCTGCACCTCCATAAACTAATGCAATATAACTTTTCATTTAATTAACAAGACAGATGGTTGCATATCTAAGTTTGGCAGCAAAATCTAAAACAGTAATTTCATAATTCCCTCTAAAATGAATTTACTCATTTCTAGCTGCTATTGTCCTACGAGTGCATCAGCAGAAATAAAGCATGGTCCAGAGATTGAATTTTAATAACATGAATCATCAAGTTCTTTTGTTGGCCATCTGTTGTTTTGTCTTTTGGTAACAGAGGTTCAATCAACATGTTATTAAAAAGGTTGACATTTACTTTAAATGACATTTTGTTACAAACAATACTGTGCATGTTCAGAGACAAATGAAATGCAACTCCATATAAGCCTAGAGAGACTATATTTCAGTGACTTGCCCAGGTTTAAATGGACTGACTGCATCTTCTCCGAACCTGGCTGAAAGGGCATTCCTAGTTGAAGGTAATAGCTAACTACTGTTTTAACTGCAATTAGGTGACTATAATGATTCAACTACAAAACTGGGTTGCAGTAATTGTGATGTTTCTGTATCTTGAATAACCAATAAATATAATCAAATGTAATCACGTATTGACTATACTCATCTGTTAAGAACAACCTTTCATGAATCAATACATTATGCAATTCAAATAATTATAAAAGTAGAATTGTCTGATTCATTATAAATTAATAAAGTTACCACACCCTACAATGTGGTGCGTATTGATTTATACAGTGTGAAGCCTCATAGACACGTGGTCATGTGATGCTGTTTAACCAATCGGAGGTTGTTATTTTTATAAGTATGCAAAAAGTCCTGAGAGGGTGTCCGTATACGTCTTGTATAGGGACACCCTGAAGGGCCTTATTGCATGTATAATCCAGGTGAAACAGTAGATCTGAAAAAGTCAGATCATTTTTAAAGCATTTTTTTTGTGTGCGATTAAATATCCTTACATCAATGATGGAACTGAAAAAGTAGTCCCATTTAGAATGTTTAACAGCAAACTAAGCAAAGCTATGTAAATTCAATTCATTGAAGCACGTAAAAGTACGACAGCTGCAACTTTCTTCAAGCAATTACATTGCTTGTTTCAGGTGCCATAGCCACAGCTGGTAAGTTAAGTAGGCACTTTAATATTAAGCCCCCCTTTTTGCACTTTAATAACTTTGACCCAGTTGATGGATTTGCAAAACATGTGGATTTTTGGTCTCATGGGCTAGATCTCCTGACGTGGGCCATTTCACTATTTAAAATAAAAATATAGCACATGCAAGTACTGTTATTAACAATTTTTTCATTTTTTTCTCACAATTTACAGTACAAGCACCGCTGTTTCTTATCCGATAGGACAAATGTGGTAGGTCAGGCGAAAAATAATTTTGTCCAGAACTGTCGGTGGATACAGTCTTTAAAAATAAATGTACAAACAAAAACAACTGTATTTGTATTGATACAGTTCTTAAAACATTTTGGTACCAAATGCTATTTGCATGTGTAACAGGGTTGTGTTTTCCAGTTTTTTTGTGAGGGTGACACCGCTTTACCACCCACCACTCCACTGGAGTGAAGAATGAAGAGATACACAAGGAGACGATGCAGAGCTTCACCAAGACTCCTTTTTTATTTGTCAACTCTGTTAAACAAACAATAATCAGCGCTCTGCTGTCCCTCTGCATTCCCAGCCACAGCTTTCTTACAGAGTTATAGTGCAAACTGAATTAAAATGGCAATCATGCTTTACAGGTCTCACAGAGCCAGTTTGTACCATTAACCGCACAACTATTGAATCTTCTAGCAAGCTATTTTACTGCAGAATAAGGGAGGTATTTTCAGGGGTAATTATATATTTTTCAACCCTCAAACTGAACAGTGCCTCTTATTAAAATGATTCTTCCCTACACCATGCAGTGGCTGCAACAATAACTCCCTGCCCAGCAGACACTACAAGGGGAACAGGATATCTGATGTCTGATTTGGTGAAACTTCACAAAAGTTTTCCTATTCACATCACACATGCTGCATTAACCCTTTGCGGTCCTATGACGAACCAGGTCCAACATTACACTTTTCCCTTTCTAGTCTGAAGACGTAAAGCACAGGTCTCTTGTCGTTTTTTTCTCTGGAAAAAGCTGAGAAACTCTTTCAATGGCCGAGTGAGACTGATAGGAGCTGAATCAAGCCAGGAAAAAAAGGGCGTATCTGATAGCCCCATGCACCACATAGATAATACGGGCATTTACAGAGCTTTTTGAGATGTTACAGTAATAAAATAATGACCTGGATCACATTATTGCGGAGTTTGGTGATAAAACGAGTGATCAGAAGAGGATTTATCAGTAGGCACGTCTGTAAAGAGGTATGTGAAAAATACAGCAAACAAGGGGTGGTGCTTGGCTTGAGATGCAGTACTGAGTGTGCTTTTACGATTCAGTGCCTTTTAAACCTGTTTTACTCTGAAAAATATATATTTTAAACAGCACGTGTAAAATAAACAGCGTGGGCAAAAATAAATTGGACCTGACTTGCCTGACAAGCGCTGAATAAATGGACTGCAAAGGGTTAAGTTTGGCACACTGGCCACCCGTTTTGCATTGTTTTGATAAATGTGGATGCATCAGCATTTGTTTGTGATTACCACCATGGTTAAAATGTGAACTTTTAGTGTTATAAAGGAGGTGTACTTTTTAGACATCAAAGCAATATAAAAACATCAAAACACATCTCAAAATAATGCAAAATTCGGCATTCCTTTTTCTCCATGGATATTATGAAGCAAAGCACCACTAAGCTAAAGTAAATTACTGTTTTTCATATGTAAATATATGTTATGTTAATATCATCATCATCTTCAGCCTTTTTCAATCCACTGCTGGATGAAGGCCTGCCCAAGATTCTTCCACAAAAGCCTGTCTGCTACATCCCTCATCTATGTTGCTCCAGCATTTTTCCTAATTTCATCTTGCCATCTTCCTGGAGTTCTTCTTCTTGGTCGCTTTATATCGCTTGGGATCCAGTCTAGCACCTCCTTGGTCCAGCGAAGGTCTGTTGTTCTCACTATATGTCTGGCCCACTGCCATTTCAGTTTTTTCGCTCTTGTAATAACATCACATACTTTTGTTTGCACTCTTATCAATTCCCTATTTCCTGTCACTTTTTGTTATTCCCAGCATGCATCTTTCCATACTCTGCTGTGTCGTTGTAATTTGTCATTTTTCATTGAGGGTCCAGGTTTCGCATCTGTAAGTTAACACTGGCAGCACGTATTTGTCAAAGACTTTCCTCTTGAGGCATAAGGGTAGTTTCCCTTTCAGAACTATGCTTAATCTTCCAAAGTCACTACAGCCCATTTTTGCTCTTCTGTTGATTTCGCACATTTGGTTCTCCATTGCTGAAACTGACTGTCTTAGGTGTATGTAGTTATTGACTTCTTCAAGCTTGATCACATTGACTATAATTGCCTGTGGAGTGGTATATTTATTGAACATGACTTGAGTCTTCTTCAGGTTCATTTTCAAACCTGCTTTG